>NC_045454.1:49268635-49297331 GCF_002776525.5 Piliocolobus tephrosceles
TTTTTGAGACAGAGTCTTGCTCTGTCGCCTAGGCTGGAGTGCAGTGGCACGATTTCGGCTCACTGCAGCCTAGACCTCCTGGGTGCAAGCGATCCTCCCACCTCAGCCTCCCAAGTAGCTAGCATTACAGGCACATGCCACCATGCCTGATTGATTTTTTTTTTTTTTCCAGACGGAATCTTGCTCTGTCACCCAGGCTGGAGTGCAGTGGTGCGATCTTGGCTCACTACAACCTCCGCCTCCTGGGTTCGAGCGATTCTCTTGCCTCAGCCTCCTGAGTAGCTGGCATTGCAGGCATCTGCCACCACGCACAGATTTTTTTTGTATTTTTAGTAGAGACGGGGTTTCCCCATCTTGGCCAGGCTGGTCTTAAACTCTTGAAGTTGTGATCCACCAACCTTGGCCTCCCAAAGTGCAAGGATTATAGCCGTGAGCCAGTGCACTGTAATCAGCGCTCAAAAAAAATTTTTTTTTTGAGACACAGTTTCATTCTTGTTGCCCAGGCCGGAGTGCAATGGTGCCATCTCGGCTCACTGCAACCTCTGCCACCCAGGTTCAAGCGATTCTCCTGCCTCAGCCTCCTGAGTAGCTGGGATTACAGGCATGAGCCACCATGCCTGGCTAATTTTGTATTTTTAGTAGAGACGGGGTTTCACCATGTTGGTCAGGGTGGTCTTGAACTCCTGACAGGTGATCCGCCTGCCTCGGCCTCCGAAAGTACTGGAATTACAGGCGTAAGTCACTGCACCTGGCAGCCTGGCTGATTTTTAAATTTTTTTTTATAGAGATGGGGTCTCACAGCTGGGCGCAGGGACTCACGCCTGTAATCCCGGCACTTTGGGAGGCTGAGGCGGGCAGATCATGAGGTGAGAAGATCGAGACCATCCTGGCCAACATGGTGAAACCCTGTCTTTACTAAAAATACAAAAATTAGCTGGGCATGGTGGCACATGCCTATAATCTCAGCTACTTGGGAGGCTGAGGCAGGAGAAAGGCTTGAAGCAGGGAGTCAGAGGCTGCAGTGAGCCAAGAGTGCACCACTGGACTCCAGCCTGGCAACAAGAGCGAGACTCCGTACAAAAAAAAAAAAAAAAAAAAACACAAAACTGAGCTGGGCATGGTGGCACACATCTGTAGTCCCAGCTACTCAGGAGAATCCTTGAACCTCGGAGACGGAGGTTGCAGTGAGCCAAGATTGTGCCACTGCACCCTAGCCTGGGCAACAGAGTGAGACTCTGTCTCAGAAAAATAAACAAACAAACAAAAAACTGGGTCTCACTATGTTGCTCAGGCTGGTCTTGAACTCCTGGGCTCAAGTGATCCTCCTGTCTCAGCCTCCCAAAGTGCTGGGATTACAGTGGGCCACCGTGCCCAGCCACCATCTTGGTTTAATTTCTTTCCTTGGAAATAGAGCAAAGCGCTTTCACTCTTCTTTTTCATGGCTGCATAGTATTCTAATTGTTTAAACAATTGCTGATAGACACTGTATTGGGGTGACTTGCATACCTCCAAAATTGCATCTGCTCAGAGCCTCAGGACATGGCCTTGTTTGGAAATGGTTTTAGCAGGTGCAGCTAAGATGAGGTCACCCCGTGTTAGGATGGCCCCAAATCCAGTGCCTGACGCCCTTATAAGGAGAAGGAAACTTGGATGCAGACAGGAAGGCCGGGTGAAGACAGAAGCAGAGACTGGGGGCCAAGGAGTGCCTGGGGTTGCCCAGAGCCACCACGGGCTGTGAGAGGTGTGGGACAGACGCCCTCAGCCACAGAAGGGCCCAGGCCCGCACACGCCTGGATTTCAGAGGGTGGCTATTTCTGCGGCCGAAGCTCCCAGTGCGTTTGCAGCCCTTGGAAATGGCTACAGACACATTTGTTCTCGGCCTGTCTCCAGGTCTGTGGCCCCCACAGTGAGCGGCCACAGGCTGGAGGGGAACAGGAAGAGCTGGAGGGGACGTCACACACGTGAGCCTTTTAGGAATAATGAGTGACACATGCAAGACCCCAAACCAAACCCCATGTGACCTGACACCCGGGGAGGGAGGGGCTCACCTGTAGAGAGGTGCTGGGAAGCTGGCCTCGAGGGTCCCCGAGGGGACACAGGGCCGGGCAGCCTCTTGCCTCAGGTTTTGCATGTCTGCCTAGGTCCCTGGGGCTCCTGCCAGGAAGGCCTCCGAGGCCACTGTTGACAGCATAAAGGCCACCCGGTGTTCCGGCAACAGCGCTGACTGCTCCCTCCTCCCAGCAGCGGGGTGAGGTGGCCTCAAGGGAGGGGAGGGCTGGAGAGTCCTTCTGAGTATTTAACAACGGGGGGTGACACAGTGTGGGTGGGCAGGGCCAGGGCCACTGCCAGGTGGGGTTGGTGGCTGTGAGCCCCCAGCTCTACGCACCCCCGACCTGGGGCCTGGCCTCTCCATCTCCACACCCCCTTGAGGGGCATCTGTCTTCCCCTTGCACCTTCGATCGCGGGAGGTGGTGCCCAGTCACGGGCGCAGGCACCTGGCACCCCAGCTCCTCTCCCCTCACCTGCTCACACGCAGTCCGTTTGTAAAATACACCCAGGATGAGACCCGCACACGGGGCCTCACAGCAGCACAATTTGTGACAACCTGAGGCGGAGAACACCGAACACCCAGTGAGGGTGAGGGGACCGGCACGGCGTGGCCAGCCACGTGCTGGAATGAGATTCAGCCACCAGGAGGTGCGAAGCTCTGACCCAGGCCACGGTGTGGACGCACCTTGAGGCTGTCATGCTCAGAGACGCCAGGCCCAGAAGGACATGCTGTGGTCCCACTTCTACGAATGCCCAGGACAGGCTGGTCCACAGAGGCAGGCAGAGGGTTTGTGGGTGCTGGAATTGGGGAGAGGGACCTGGGGGTGACGAGGTGATGTAACGGGGACAGGACTGCCTTCTGGGGGATGAGAATGTTCTGGAATCAGAGGTGGTGGCTGCACGGCGTGGTGAAGGTACTGAACGCCACCTCACTGTAAAATGGTAGATTTTGTATTTTACCACAATAAAAAAAACAAAACCCAACAAACATCCAGAAACCTCCTGCCTTGCCTCCTCTGGCTGGGCCTGGCCGCGGGTAGAATCCGGCTTGGGTGGGGGCAGAGCTTGCACTCTGGTCTCGGCTTCCCCTGCCCCTGCGTCGGGTCCCCACACAGCCAACCCTGCCTTTCCCATCTGGGCAGGCACCCAGGGGCCCCACTCCCTCGGGGTAAGTGCCAAAGTCCTCCCTGAGGCCCACCAGGCCCTGCCCTCCTCTCCTCACTCTGTGCCTCCTGCATGCCAGGCGCCGTCCTGCCCCAGGGCCTTTGCATGGCTGTGCGCTCTGCCTCTCACCCAGGTGTCCCTGCCTCCTCTAGCCCTGGCTGAAATGCGAGGCTTGCGGTGAGCCCCTGATCCAAGGTCGCCCTTTCCCAGGGCCCCTTCCGCACCCTCGTGACGCCGCTTCACTTCCTCATAAGCCCCTCTGTCTCTGGGCTGTGCCCCCCAGGCCAGCTCCACATGGGCCAGGTCTGCTCGATTTCATCATCTCCAATGCCCAGGACGGGACCTGCCCCTGCTCCTTCACCGTCTTCTCAGGCACCGTACAAGAGCGAGCCTCAAAACCACCTGGGGCCTCCTGGCTGCCAGGCACCCCCCACAGCCTCCCCTGCAGCCCCTGGCCCCCAGGCCTCCTGGCTCCCCCAATCACGTCCCAGCCATTCCTCCTGTTCTCCTCCTAGACCCCGGGAAGGCACCAGCATCCCCTGGGCCAGGCTCCTGCCTCCTGCACCTCTCATTGCAGAACCTGCGGCAGCCTGAGTTTTTCAATTCTTTCCCTCTCACTGCACCAGCTACGTTCCAGGATCAACAGAAAAGTTGCAAACCGCCCTGCGGGGCCCTTCGTCAGCCTCTTGCTCCATCCAGGCATCTCCCAGCCACTGCCAGGGTCGCCCCAGGAAGTAATGGCCCCACTGGCCTTGGTCTGTCAGGTGGAGTTGACAGCAGAGGCACTTGCCCCAGCGCTGCTGAGCGGCCCCCGTGCCCCACAAGGCCTGACGGACGCTCCCCTGGGGCCCCTCCACCCCTTCTCGGCTGTCCTGGGCCATGGGGAACTAAAGCCCCCATTTCCACACAAGCCCTGGCCCGTCATCATGGGCCCCTCCCACCACGGCCTTCACCCCACTTGCTGTGTCCCTCCTGGTCTGGCCAGCCCTGGGGGTGAGCTCAGCCCTGCAGTGCCCACCCTCCCTCCCTGATGGGGTCTGGTGAGCACCTCCTCCCGGGAACAGGGCCGTCGGGCTGGAGCGTAGGGACTCGCCTGGAGTCCAGTCCTTGGCCCCCGCAGACTGTGGCCAGCGCCCCGGCAGACCAGCCCGGGAGGGGTCTCTGCGGCCTTCGAGGGCTGAGTTCCCCATCTGTGAAATGCAGGGCTGGGAAGCCCCTCAGAAGTTGCTTCTGCAGCTCCAGGACCACATGGGGGCTCTAGGGCAGGACCGTGTGACCCCACTCCAGCCAGGACCTAGAGCCAGCCAGCCCGGCCACACATGAATCCACGTGTTTAATGACAGCATCACTGCATTACATGAGAAAGACGACTGATCTGTCCTGGGAGGTCCCCCGCTCCCCTAGTATGGGCAGAACCAGCCCCAACACAAATCTCGCACCATCCCTCTGGCCCTGCGGCGGTTCCCAGTCCCAGGAGGAGCCTTGGAGGCCCATGTGGGCTGTGCCCTGAGCTGGCCAAGCCCCGAGGCCCACAGTGACAAGGCGGCTCTTTGGCAACTGCAGGGGCCACTGTGGGCAAGGCGGGCACAGGCGAAGGCAGGGTTGGTTTTCCTATTTAAAAAACCTGAAACAGTAAGACCTTGACCACGGAAAATCCACGTTGCCATGTGCACCGGCTCCCCCTATGCGGGCGGGCGGCGAGGAGTCCGCACCCGCCCGGACAGAGGTGGGGAGACTCTCCAGCGAACGTGGAAGATCCACCCGCTTGAAATGACGGCGCTTTAAAACCAGGACCCCGTCCTCCAGGAGCAGCGGGTGGGTCCCGGCCCCTCCCCGTCTAGCCTCAAACATTTCCAGGACTGCTCAACAAAAACACAAAACAAATCCAAAGAAAAGTCACAAATACATATGTACACGTGCACACCAACCCCACTGGGGACACCAGGCTATTGGGATGTGGGGAGTGGGGGTTCCCAAGCACAGCAGGGGGGCAGGTGGGACCCTTGAACTCCAGCCTGCCCCACCCTCTCCACGTCTCCACCAAAGAAATGGGAAGGGGCGGGGGGGCAGGCAGTGCTCAGCTCAGGCCCCACTCCCCAGCCTTGCCTCCCTCCCCGCCTGCTGTGCGGCCTGGGAGCATGAGACAGAGGAACAGAGGAGCCCAGGAAGCTTCTGGAAGGACGGAGGGCGCCCACCTCCTGGACCCCTTGGGTCTCCTTGGCTTCCCCACGGCCGCTGGCGCTGGTGGACAGGACAGGCGAAGACACGGGCAGCCTGGGGGCGGGGTCCACACCACCGCTGGCCTCCACAGGACCCAGCCACCCAGCAGGCACGGGGGACGCAAATCTTGCGCGGGGAAGGGGGACGCTGGCCCGGTGAGGGCACGTGTTGAAGAATGCACGAAGACGTGGCATCTGTTGTGCTCCTCTCCAGCCAGGGCAGTGAGCAGGCCCGTGTTCAGTTCTCCTGGGGGGACGAGTCCAGAGCAGATGTCCCCCTCCGGTGTGAGGGTGGCGCTCGGCCAGGATGCACAGGCCTATCTGAAGCCCACTGCCTGCCAGGTGATGGCCGTGACACAGATGCTTCCAGAGAGAGACTGCTACTTCGAGCGGTGACAGCAGAGGCGGCTGCAAGGACGCCGTGAAGCCCAGGCGGGGACTGTTCCTAGATCCACAGGCCAGTTCCGCCAGTGGCCCTGAGCCGTCTGCCCAGGCCTACACGTCTTGGTCTGGCCTTGGGTCTGGTCTTGGGTTTGACATAGTGGGACTGCAGCCGTGAACGGGCAGCCGGGGGTCTGAGGCCCTCACCAATCAGCCCTGGTGTCTGGTGGTCTGTTCCGTGCAGACGTGGGCAATTCCAGGAGGAGCAAGCGGCGCCGGTGGGCAGGTGATGAACGGATGGAGGCAGTGAGGGTCCCGGGGGGCGTCCATCGCTCTGAGTACCGACGGTCTGAGCCGGGACCGTCCAATGTGGTTCTTGCCCTTTAGGAAGGGAGACAGAGCCCCTGATGCTGAGGCTCCCCGACCACGTGCCCACCCCAGATACTGGTGGACATGGTTCACAATCAGGCATTTAATGAGACTCCAGGATCCTCCAGGCCCAGCTCCCCGCCCGCCCGGCCGCCTTCCTCGGGGGACAAGCGCTGGGAAGGCAGGGTCCATGCAAGCTGAGGAGCTGGGGTCCTCTGACGATGGCTGGCGTGGCGCAGTCCTGCCCGGCAGGTTTACCGGATCCTGGTGAAGAGGTTGAGCACAGACACAGACTCCTGCAGACACATGGGGATGGAGACGCGCTAAGCTGCAACCCCAGGGAGGAAGCTGCCTGGAGGGAACCTGAGGCTGTGGGGCTTAGTCCTGAGGGGCTGGGAGGTGCCCGTCCAGCCTCGGCCTGCCACACTGCCCCGACACATGACCTGGAATTTGAGGTAAGGGAAGCTCGGAGGTGGGGGGACCCAGGGGAGGGTACGCCAGAGGACACAGTGGGGACAGGGACGACCTTGGGACAAGCTGGGGTGGGGGCGAGTGGCGCTGATACCGACCCACTTTACCTTTGTCGAACGGGTTTTGCTAAAGACGTTCCAGAACCTCAGGGTCTCGTCTCCAGCACCAGTGACGATGGCCTCCCCATCAGGGGACATTGCCTGTGGACGGGAGGGAAGCACCCCATGTCACTGGGCCTCTAGGTGCCTCAGGACAGTGCTGGGGGACTGAAGGAGAGGGGAGCAAGGTGTGGGGTGGCTGGGACCCCCAACCCAGGTTGCATGGGCAGAGCCCAGACTCTGGGACCAGGAGGGAGGGCCAGGCCGGGGCCACCACAGGCAGAAACCAAGGTTGGAGCCTTTTTGTTTTTTTTTTTAATTTTAAGACAGGGTCTGGCTCTGTCACCCAGGCTGGAGTGTGCAGTGGGGCGATCCTGGCTCATTGCAGCCTTGATCTCCTGGGCTCAGGTGATCCTCCCATCTCAGCCTCCTGAGTAGCTGAGACTACAGGTGCACACCACCACACCTGGCTCGTTTACAAAAATGTTTTGTAGAGACGGGGTCTTGCTACATTGCCCAGGCTGGTCTTGAACTCCTGGGCTCAAGCGATCCTCCCACCCTGGCTTCCCGAAGTGGAGGGATTACAGGCGTGAGCCGTCGCACGTGGCCAAGGTTGGAGCATTTTTGCAAAAACATGAAAGGACACCCCCTTGCAAGGTGGGGCCATCCACTCTGAGTAGATGAGGGACTGTCAGATGCACGGATGAAAGCACAGAACGTGTTCTTCAGGGAAGAAACAAAACTTTGGCCAGTGAGGGCACGTGGGGTCAAGGACGCCTCCTGGCCCCTTCCAGCGACGTGCACACGGTGACTGCGAGGATGGCCATGGGGTCATCTGAGTGGTCAGGTGTGAGGTATTTTTGGCTTTCCTCTTCACCCCTCTTTTTGGGGAAAATAAACAAATGAAGAGGCTGAGGTCCTCCAGGAGGACAGGGCCCACACCTGCAGGGCTGGGGAGTTCGGTAAAGCCCATTCCATCGCTGGCAATGCAACCAGCACCGGATGCCCCCACAGCCAGCCCCGGTGCTGGCTCCCACGGGTTTACATCTGCACAGCATCCTCCCTAAGAACACAGGACAGGTGCTCTGGGGCGGCCACGGCAGTTTGTCCGGAATCCCGGGGCACCCTGAAGTGCCTGGCGTGCACTCACCAGGTACAGCACACGGTAGGAGTGCCCGGTCAGCTTGGCCACCTGGGTCAGGGAGGGGTACTTCCAGACAAGGATCTGGTTCTGTGAGTAGCCGTGCGTGCTCACCTGGAGGGTGGAGGGGCGCGCGGTTGGTAGGGGAACGAGGCCGGGCGCTGTGCCTGCTGCCTCCTGTGTACCCGCCCGAGCCCACGTGAGAGCTCGGCGCCGCCAGCCAGCCCGGGAGGAGCAGGCAATGCGGGGATGTGGCTCTGCCTCCTGAGTCCGTCTGGGAGGTGTGAAGGCCACAGGTGTACCCCTCCACCCACTGCCAAAGGCTGGAGCCCAACAAGGACCCACACAGGGCCCACAGCCCCTCTGCTCCGCCTGCAAGTCATCCCTGAGACTCCCTGGTGACGCATGCCCGGAGAGGCTGAAGCAGGCCAGGGTGCTCCGCAGAGCCCACTTCGTCCCGGGCCTCCCCTCTCAGCAGAAGCAGCTGTGGGAGCTCCCCGGCTCCTCACAGAGCCGCCAGGTGTGGCTGCGACGAGGGCCCAGAGGCTCCAAGTCTTGCCCCAGGTGAGGCCCTGATGTGGCCCAGGGGCCCAGGGCCCTTGCCTCCCGCCTCCCCGCCCCGACAATTCCCTGCCTCCCTGCCCAGCCTCCCTCTTCCATCTCCCTTCAGAGCCTCTGACCTCTCTCCCCACAGGCCGCTCTCAGATGGCAGGCAAGGGGCTGGCAGGACATACACCCTGGGCCTGGTGGGAGGCCGGGTCACCCGTGCTCACCAGCTCGTTGGCGTGCTTGGACCAGGCCAGATTGCACACTTGGGAGCCCGTGTCGATACACTGCAGCGGCTGTCCCGTCAGGGTGTTCCAGAAGCGGATGCAGCGGTCGGCTGTGCCGCCCCCCGAGGCCAGCAGCCCATGCTGATGCGGGGACCAGGCGATGGCCTTCACGGCGGCCAGGTGCTCCGTGTACTGTTGCACGGGGCTGAGGCTCGAGTGGTTCCAGACCAGCAGCTGGGGGACAGGCGCTGTGAGGCCAGGGCTGTCCCAGCCCTTTGGTCCCATAGGCCGGTCCTCACAGGGGCGATAACCTGCCCTGGCACCCCACCCCCAACCCCTCCTGCTGCTCCCTCAAGGACCCCTGGGGGCACACGCTCGTCACCCTGTGCCACAGGGCAGGACTGGCTAAGCAAGAACAAGCCCAGGGCCCTGCTGATGGCTGTGGAGTGGGCCCCGCACCCGCCCCCAGCCCAGGCTTCGCCGTTCCTGCCAGCGTGAGGGGAGCGGCTCCTGGGGAAGGGGAAGTCCAGGCTCGGGGCAGGGGTACCTTGTTGTCGTTGCCCCCTGAGGCGAGGAGCTGGTGGTCTGTGGACCACTTGAGCCCGCACACCTCCTGCCGGTGGCCCTGCAGCCGCCGCTCTGACTGCAGGGGCGGGGTGCGGATGTCCCTCTGCAGGATCATGCGGTCGCGGCTCCCGGACGACAGCTGCTCAGCGTTCCAGGCCAGCGCCCCTGGAGGCCAGGCGGAAGCAGGGGTGAGCCTCTCCTGGCCTCGCGGAGCTGGGGCCTCGGGGAGCTCACCAGCCATGGGACTCGGGCACCTCACCGACGCGTGCCGTGTGGCCCTCCAGCGTGGACAGCTTCTTCCCTGCGGCCGCGTCCCAGATTTGCACAAAGCCCTTGTGTGTGCCCACCGCCACCAGGTTCCCCTAGGAGCGAAGGCACGGGCGGAGCACCAGCGTCAGTCTGGCCCGGGGACGGTGCCCGGCTCGGACTTGGTCACGCCAGGCTCTGTCCTCACCGGGCTCTGGGATGGTTTCCCTAAACACCCTTGAATGCACGTCTCTTCCGAAGAAGCTTAAACCCCCTCAGCACACTCTGGGGTGGCGGGCACGCCGCACGCACGCGACGCCCGTGTTTGTCAGAGTCCAGCCAAGACTCAGGGTATGTGGACCTTCCCACAGGGACATTTCACACAGAGGGAAGGAGAAACTGCAGACACCAAGCTCCGGTTTCCACACATGCCCAGGAGCTGGGCAACACGTGTGGCTGTCTGCAACCGACTCTGAGGTGCATGGAAATCCAAGCGGGTGGAGGGAGGGAGGGTGAGTGTACACGCAGGACACAGCGAGCGGTGACGAGCACGGGGCAGCCCTGGGCAGCTCTGGGCAGGGGGCACAGACCCTCCCCATGACATGCTTCAAAGCTGCTGCTGGGATGTTTTCATCGTAGTCTAAAATGGAACTAAAGCCCACTCAACCCTGAGCGGAAACTGGAGCTCCAGGGCAGTGAGTCCCAGGTGGGCAGGTCCCATGGAAGGAACCGGGGTGTTGTTTCCCCACTGGTCCCGCCATCCTTTCTGGGGACCTGGCGGTGCCTGCTCATCCCTGTTACTCCCTCCACCAGGACCACACCAAGGCCGGGGACAGTGGAGGACACAGACCTATCTTCGGACACAGGCGACCTCGGGCCACACACTAGCCCCTGTGGGTTTTCAAGGCCTCCAACATGGTCAAGGGCCCTATCAGATCTCCCAGGCGGGGGCCAAGCCCTCTGCACTCACCCGCTCAGACCAGCCCACGGAAGTCACTGAGTCCCCTTCCACCGAGAGGTCACAGAGCCGCGTCACCTGGAGGCAGAGGTCAGTGTGAGCTTTGTCGCTGGTCTCAAAGTCCCAGTCTATCCATGCGTACCTGCACCCTTCCACTGTCTCCCCCACCTACTCTCCCGTCCACTCACCCGCCCACTCACCCGTCCGCTCACCCGTCCGCTCTCCCACCCGCTCTCCCGTCCGCTCACCCGTCCGCTCTCATCCACTCACCCATCCACTCCCTCAACCACTCCCATCCACTCTCCCGTCCACTCACCCGTCCGCTCTCCCGCCCACTCTCCTGTCCACTCACCCATCCGCTCTCCCGCCCACTCATCCACCCTCTCCCCCACCCTCTCCCCCACCCGCTCTCCCACCTGCTCACCCGCCCACTCCCCCACCCGTCCACTCTCCCGCCCACTCATTCACTCTCTCATCACTGCAGGCCCGTGGGGTCTCTGGGTTGCTCACTACTGGGACCTGGCAGGCTCAAGCGGGATGTGGATAAAAGATACAGACGCAGGGGACACAGGCCTGCATGGGACGAGAGGATGATGGGAGGAAGCGCCAACCCTCGCTCTCCCAAAACTACTCGCCTGGCGTTATCCCCGAAACCCCCACCCCAGCAGTGTCTGCTGCTGCCCTGCACCAGCAACCCAGGCTCCCTGTAGGACCCGCAGGCCCAGTGCGTCCAGAGGCCGCTCCAGGACGGTGACCACTCGCTGGTGATGCTGGTCCCTGGGCTCAGCCAGGCGGGGACACCTGTCTCTTCTTCTCTGTGGAGCTGACAGAGACTGTGGCTCCAGTGGGCACCCCATGCTGCTGCAGATGCCACTGCTGGCGGGGAGGGCCGGGGCTGGGGGGCTGGGAGGCGAGGCCCTGGCTAGGAGGGCCATGGCAGGCGCCTGGCTCATACTGCTGCTCCCCGGGTCCCGGTGGGTACACTGAGGTCTGCTGGGAGCTGGGGAGGCCCCCGTGCACAGGCACAGCCCACACGGCACCCACCTGGCTGGTGCAGGCGCTCCACAGGTACACGCAGGTGCCCAGCCCCACGCTGAGCACGTTGAGGGACGACCAGTCCACCAGGTTGAGGTAGAAGTCGTCCTGCAGCTCGGGCGCGTCCAGCACCTTGAAGGGGATCTTGGAGATCTTGCGGGTGGGTTTCCGGGGGGACCGAAGCAGCTTCTGGCTGCAGAGGCGGCCGCGTGGCGTCCGTCAGCCACCGCACTTGGGTGACTTCTTGCAAACGCATGGGAAGTATCTCCTCCCCTGCCAGTCCCAGGAGCCCAGCCCGGCCCCTCCGACCACCACCACCACCACCACCACGTGATCCTAACCCGGGGACGGCCCCACAGCCCTTCACCCTCCAGTGTCTGGCTGCCCTGGGCCCCCTTCCACAGCTGTGCTGGCTCTGCTGCCCACACCTCCTCCAGGCAGCCCTTCCTGACTACACGGCCCCTCTGAGGCCAACACTGCCAGGCCATGGTGTGCCCTCGGTGAGGAGGTCTCTGGGCCGCTCTAGGCCTGGTGTACACTTCTATTACTGACTATGCCTCATAGGGGGCTGGGCCCCCTCCACTCTAAGGACTCCGGGGAGGACACATCACAGCTCCAGGCCACTATGCCCTGGGAAGCCCCCTTCAGCCTCGCCCACCAGGACCCACAGGGACACCCACCTCTTGTTGCTGACGGGAGACAAGGAGTAGGGAGACACGTCATTGCCGTCATCAGGGCTGGAGCGCTTGGTGCTAAGGGAATACTGCAGAGTGGGGGACACGCCAGCTGAGCGGACGCCCAGGCCGTAGGACCCTCAGAGCTGGACCCCAGCAGCCCACACTCCTGGTACAGCTCGTAGCCCTAAGGCAGGCGCTAAGACCCTGTGCAGAGCAGCTGTGAACAGGAAGGCGCCTTCCCGGCAGGGACTGTGGGCCCGCACCCCTTCCGCCCTCTCTCGAGGGAACCAAGCCAGGCTCTGTGTGATCCTGCCTTCGGGCTCCCAGATCATGTGGACAGAGTGTGGCCCTGTGGGAGCACCCAGTGCCGCCTCCTGCGGGCAGGACCCCACCGTCTCGGGTATTCGGGACCCCAGGTAGCATCGGTGTGGGGAGAAAAAGCCCAAGAGGCTGAGCCTGGATTCCTCCTGCACCCCCACTTCCCAGCTTACCTGCTGGGCCTCCAGCCTCAGATCCCAGAGGACGAGGGCCGCTGGCCTGGCTAAGGAGCAGGGTCAGGGTCTGAGGGTGGGAAGCTGGGCCGTGGCCAGGGCCAAGAAACAGGCTCGGGGAGGCAGAGCTGGTGCCCGGGAGGTGGGGGCTGGGGAGGCTGCCACTGGGAACCAGTTCCTGGGGGGGTGCCACAGGCTCACCGTGAACAGACCCTTCTTCTCAGGTGTGGAGGGCTGTAGCCTGCGATCCTCGGTCTGCGGGTCCTGCACCTTCTCGATGCCAGCACCCAGCAGCTCATTCTTGAGCAGGGCGGAGTAGGCCAGGCCATCTGCGGGCACCAAGCACAGTGAGGTGAGGTGGGGCAGGGCAGGGCAGGGCAGGGCAGGGTGGCGGCCAACAGGGCGGACGGGCTGGGACCCTAACCTTTGCCGTTGTCTGAGGTGGCGTCCTTGGCTTTCCGGTTCTGACTGGGAGACTTCTCATTCTCCTGCAGGGAGGAGAGCAGAGAGGGAGGGGTTGAGGTGCCTGCTTGTTCCTGGCCCTAGAGCAAGGAGGCTAGGAGGGGCCCTGGGCCTCCCGGGGGGTCCCATCTCCTGCCCGGCCGGCCCCTCACGTTGATCCTGTGGAAGTTCACGCTCCAGTTCGCTCCGGCTCTAGAGGGGATGAAGCGGTCTCCGTGCTTGCTGGGCGAGGACACGGGGGAGCTGGCAGGCGTCAGGGTCCGCCGCATCTCCGTGACCTGAAGGGCATCAGCGGAGGGCCTGTTCTCAGCACTGAGAGCCCCACCGAGAGCGCCCCCAGGCTAGCCTCTCTCAGCCTCTGGCCACTGAGCAAACAGGGCTTTGACCTTGAAAACCCAAGTGGGGCCACACAGTCCCTCGTGGTCAGGGATTTATGTGCCAGACGCCTCCGAGAGGTGCCAGGCCCGGGGCAGGCTCGGCCTCCCAACACTGCCAGGCAGGAGGGTGGAGAGGGCAGGACCACGGGACGGGATGGAACGGCAGGAATGGGGCCATGGCAGAGGGGACAGAGCCAGGGAGCACAAGACCCCGACTGCCCTCCCAGCGCTGCACAGATGCCACGCATTCACTGTTTCTAAAAGATGCAGGCCTTGACGGCACAAGACGTAGAACAGCTGTGCCCAGAACCACCTGGGAGTGTGGTCCCCTCATCCCCATTTCCTGCCACCCACAACACCCGTCTAACCCTCCGACCCCATCTGACTGCCCCCGCGCCGTCCTTTTTCTACGAAGAGTCTGTTATGAGCTGACCAGTGTCCCAAAGAGGATACTGTGAAATCCTGAGCCCTGCTACCCGGGAATGGGACTCTGTGTGGACACGAGTTTCTTGCAGAGGTGATTATACTCAAGAGGAAGCCATTAGGATGGGCCTGACTTGAGGACAAGCGTCCTCAGAGAGGGAAACACGGACACAAAGACACAGGGAGAGGGTTCTGGGACGGACGCAGAGGCCAGAGCGATGTGGACACAGCCACGGAGAGCAGGAGCCCCAGACGCTGGGAGAGGCGGGAAGGGCCTTCCCTGGAGCCTTGACTGGCAAGTGTGGCCCTGCCCACACCATGGCCCCCGACTCCCGCTCCCCAGGACTGGGAGAGGCTCTGCGAGTGCTGCGTAGGCCCCGTCTGCGGCCTCTCTGGTGGAGCCCCGGAAACACAGGTTTGCGTAGGATAATGTTCCGTCTGCTGTCACATCTGCCTGCCCCCAGCCTGTGACGCTGTCACGGCCCTGACACTTTGGAGGGTTCCAGGGCTGTCTCTCCACAGCCTGGCACTCCGTCTGGGTCTGAAGGTGGTTCTGAGTCATAAAGTCCAGGCTGTGCTGGGTGCCTGCAGGGCGGGCCGGGCGTGTGGGGAGCTCTCCCATACTGCAAATGCCCGCTCCTCACCCATCTCCCGTTCACACCCTGGCCTGGCTGCATCCGTGAGACTCAAAGGGCACTGGGTGGAGTGCTGGGTCCTCGCACTGCGCCCCACCCTCCACGCACTGCTGGGCCCGCAGGCACACAGGGCGCTCAGGCTCCCGCTGTCCTCTGGGCAGCCCCGAGAGCGCTCTGGAGGTCGAGGGCCAGCACCAGGGCTGCTCGGCGCTGTGGTGCCCAGACCCTCTCTGTGCACAGATACCCCTGTATTCATGCCTCTCTCTCTGAAATCCCTGAGGTTGCAAAGACCCCTCTAATTCTACGCCGCTTTTTTTCTGCAGTGGCCCTGTCCCTTCACCAACGGGGACCCTGCCACACCACGCAGGATCCCGGATCCGCCTCCCTGACTCTGCCCTGCGGGGACCACGCTGCACCAGGAGTGAAGGCGGCTGTGGTAGGCTCCCGCAGGTCCTGGGACCCAGGCTTTGGGGTCTGAAGCTGAACTAAGCCTTGAAGGTGAGCCTGCCCCAGGCCCACCCAATGCCTGGGCACAGAGGGTGCCGGTGCTGAGGGAGCCGCAATGGAGCAGCCCCACCCCAGAGGCCCATGCCCCTCAGACCCGTCTGTGCAGGTCAGCCCGTGGGGGAGGGGAGGGACTCGGGACGACGGCAACTTAGTCTTTGAGAATGATGGCTCAGGCGTCTGTCACGCGGAGGGGCTGGTGGCTGTCCAGGCTAAGCCTCATGCTATTCTGACCCAGGCTTCGTGTTGTACAGATGGCAACAGGAGTCTGGCCCCTCAACCCCCGGCAGGAGTCGCGTGGGGAGGCAGGTGAGGGATGTGGCTGTCATACAGCAGGCGCCAGCCCCGAGCGCCAGCCCTGAGACCCTGTGTGGCCAGTGGGGTGCCCGGAGCGCAGGGCAAGGCAAACATAGCTGGGCTGGGGAGGAGGGATGGAGCACAAGGAAGGACAGAGCCAGGTCCCCAAATCCCACAGGGTTCCAGGTGCACCTGGGCTAGGAGACAGGAACGCGTGTCCCTAAAGGCTCTGCAGGCCACCCCAGCTCCACCCCTCCGGGCCTTTAGCCTCCTCGTCCATCTAAGCCCCGTGGGGCTCTGACTATGGCCCTGGGGGTGGCAGCAACCCCGACAGCCCGGGAGGCGGAGGCCCCGTGTGACCTGAGGGACTGGGACCTGAGTGGTTCGTGGGGCTCTAGCGACAGTGGGAGCGCCTGAGGCTGCTGGCCAGGGCAGAGGCAGCTGGGGGAGGGGGAGCCACAGTGGTGGGCGGGGAAGGGGCACTCACGCGTGGCATCGTGTTCTCATTCTGGATGACGATCTGGCGGAGCAGGCGCCGCTCATAGTCCTGGTCCATGGTGAGGCAGGGCTCAGCCTGCGGCAAGGTTAGCCTGTGGTGGGAAGGGCAGGAGAAGTCAGTGGGGCAGGGCCAGTTGCCCAGGGGACCACGGGCTCACCTGCACCTCCAGGCCCTGGGAGCCAGAGTGACTGTGGGCTCCTCCTGGCTCCTCTGTGGGGACCTCCTGCCAGCCCCAGCCTCATACTGGGTGAGGCTCCCCTAGCCCTGGTCTCGGTTGCTGCCGACAGACCCTCCCAGCCAGTACATCCTACACCCTGTCCTCCTGCCCGGGAAAGGGGCTTTCTGCCCTGGAGGCCCCGGTAGGGAGGCGGGGGCTGGGAAGAATCCTGGAGGTCCCGGCAAGGACTCTTCCCTGAGCGTGGGCAGCCTCCATGCCTCGAGGCGCCACGGGGACCCACGTGCGTGTACGTGTGCAAAGGGGTTCGACAAGCCACACCAGCTCTAAGGCAGTGTGTAAGAGCTGGCCATGCACAGACCCCGGGCCAGCCATGTGGGTCCACGCCCAGGTAGACCAGGCCACGGCTCCGGGGACATCAGCCTCCTGTGGACAAGCTACATCCGCATTCAGCTACAACCAAGGTAACACCCAGGGGCCCATGCAGAGCCCACACAGGACCAGGCTCAGCCAAACCAGGAAGGCCCCTCTAAGAGGGCGGTGTTTATGTTGAGGTGTGAAAAAAATTGGCAGTGAGGAGACTGGCAAAGAACGTTCCAGAGAGAGATGCACAGCCCGAGGCAGGAAGGGGGTTTGCACGAGAACAAAGTGAAGGTCCGTGTAGGCAATGGAGATAGAAGGTAGCCTAGAAACAACGCTCTTTCTACCAGGGCCAGCAAACCACAGCCTGAGGCCATATGCAGGCTGCTGGTCTGTAAATACAGTGGTTCTTTTTGTAGACAGAGTCTCCATCTGTTGCCCAGGCGGCACAATCACGGATCACTGCAGCCTCAGCCTCCTGGGCTCAAGTGTGGTGGCACGCACCTGTGGTCCCAGCTACTTGGGAGGCTGAGGTGGGAGGATCACCTGAGGCTGGGAATTTCAGACTGCAGTAAGCTATGATCATGCCACCGCACTCCAGCCTGGGTGACAGAGCAAGACTCCGTCTCAAAAAAAAAAAAAGAAAAAAAAGTGAAAAAATTTACCTAAAGTTTACCATCCTGACCACGTTTAAGTGTGCAGTTCTGGCCGGGCGCGGTGGCTGACGTCTGTAATCCCAACAGTTCGGGAGGCCGAGGCGGGTGGATCACGAGGTCAGGAATTTGAGACCAGCCTGGCCAACGTTGTGAAACCCCGTCTCTACTAAAAATACAAAAATTAGCCGGGTATGATGGTGCGTGCCTTTAATCCCAGCTACTCGGGAGGCTGAGGCAGGAGGATCGCTTGAACCCGGAAGGAGGAGCTTGCAGTGAGCCGAGACCGTGCCGCTGCACTCCTGCCTGGGTGACAGAGCGAGACTCCATCTCAAAAAAACAAAAACAAAACAAAAAAAGGACAGTTCGGTGGCGTTAATCACATACCCGTGGTTGTGCAGCCGCCACCGTCATCCCTAGAACTTTCTCATCTTCCCGAACTGAAACTCTGTCCCCATGGAACACTCACTCCCCGTCCCTCTCCCCAGTCCCTGGTGACTTTTTTGGCAAGTAAGTTCCTCAACCATTAAACACAGAGACTCTGTCAGTGATGAAGATTCTGCTACTGACATTAAGTGATGATAAAGTTACGTCTAAGGAATAGAAACCCACAGTTACCATGGGACCCAGCACTTCCTAGATACATACCCAGGAGAACGGGGAAGGCACAGGAACTGGTACACAGATGCTCACAGACGCACAATTCGTAACAGCCAAAATACGGCAAAATCCTACATACGCATCAACAGGTGAGGGACGCACCAGCGCGGCCCTCCACACGCCGGAACACAACCCAGCCATGAAAGGAGCAAGGCTCTGACCCAGGCCACAGCCTGGACACGCCCTGGGGATGTTGCACTCTGTGAGAGACACCAGACACACAAGACCTGGGAGGGCCCTGGAAGAGGCCGACTCACAGAGACCAGGAGGGCGGAGGCGACACCTGCCTTTTTAGGAAACAGACACCAGAGGCAGGCACAGGCTTGCGTCACCAGGTAGGGACAGACCCATGCGGGTTTGGTGCTGCTCCTGTCATCCTGAGCACCACTCTGTCCTGAGATACTGAGGCGGTGGGCCTGATTGCCACCTCCACAGCCCCAGGAGGCCTCTGACGAGCTCCCGGCCTGGGGCTGGAGATAGGATCAACCGCGGGGCTGTTTCTTCTGCAAGAGCCCGCAGGCAGCGCTGCCTGGGCCTGCAGTCACGGGACACATGGGGTCCCTGGCTCAGTCACATGGGGCCAGTCAGGCTCTGAGGGACAGGAGCGTGCAGCCCACAGCCCTGTGTTAGTGGGTTTTCATGGCTTATCTCATGTCCCCTCTGCAAGGCCTCATGGACGGGGTGCCAGTGCCCGCCGCCTGTGCAGATGAGGACAGGAAGGCAGAGTGCAGAGCAGCAATGCCCATGGCCACAGAGAAGGCTCAGGGCTCTCTACGTGGCTCAGCCCAACGCACCGGGTGGTCCACGCAGCCACAGAGCAGTGGCCAGTAGCTCTCCCTCCTTCCAGCCTGCCCCCCCCCCACCGGGACCAGATCACATCACCAGCCTCCTCCCCACCCCCTTCTCCCTCACCCAGACTGGCCTCTCCCAACCCACATTCCCCACCGGTTCTCCACAGGGCACAGCCACCTCCCGCAGCCCCAAAGGCCCACGTGTCCCCACCACACCCAGTCACTCCTGGGCCAGCACTGGCCATTCCAGGACGAGGAGAGGCCTAAGCATCTGTCCCCAGTGAAGACAGCCTCTGGGGGACAATTTCCCGAGCCTGGAGCCAGAGGGGCTATAGAGACCTGAGCCCCAGGAGAGCGGTGGGTGTGGGCCCCCGGAACTGACTCATATGAACAGGGAATCTACGCAGATCCTGAGCCCCAGTGGGTGTGGGCCCCCCGGGACCAATTCGCAGATGAAAGGGGATCTACACAGATCCTCCAGCACTTACAGAAAGGAAACCGCGGAGCAGAGGCCACTGTCAAAGGCAGTACTGTGGCATGAACACCCCACTCTGGAGCAGGGGCTCCCGGGGGGTCTCTGTCGGAAGTGCAGTCCCACGTCCAGGCCGTGCAGAGGTGCTGCGTGCAGCCACAGAGGACGTCAGCCGCGGCCGGGGAGGACAGCTGGAAACATCTGCTTCACAGGCAGCAGCGCCCAGACAGCAGCCTGTACCCCTTGGCACCCCAAAAACCAGGCAGGACCTGAACACTGAGCTTCAGTGAGGGGGTGAGAGAGCCGCTGCTCAGACTCCAGGATCCCAGAGCCAAGAGGCGAGGAACTTGTTCAAGTCTAGCAAATCCGAGGCCAGAGGGAGGCCAGCCCTCTGCCCTCCTCGGGGTAGATCAGCCACCAGCATCGGCTCCACGCAGGTTGCCCAGCACTGACGGCTTCACAGGCCCCATGCAGCCAGCAGGTGACTCACCGGCTGCCGCAGGGCAGAGACGATCGGACTGCCCAGGGGCGTAGGGTCCTGACCCCAGGACCTGTGCTTAGGCCACCTTGCAGAGCAGCAGGGACTCTGCAGGTGCCACTGAACGTTTCAGAGGGTGGCAGGTGTGGACAGGGCTTCCCGAGACACTTACGCTCCCCACGGTCCTGGAGGCCCTCTCTCTGCCCAGTCCCGTGAAGGGTGCCCTGCCTTCTCTCTTTCCTCTCTGTGCCCCCACGGCCCCCTGACTTCTGACAGCCCCATACTGTGTTGGATGTGGTGGGGAGGGTCATTCATTGACCAACACACACGAACGGAGCCCTCCCAACAAGAGGGCCACAGACCCACCCACCCACTGGAGTGAGCTCCCTATGGGAGGGGTGGTGGGAGAAAATCCAGTGGTGGAGCAGCGTTCTACGCAGCGGCACGTGCTGCCAGGAAACCCAGGAAACGCTTTTTTTTAATGGAGACAAGGTCTCCTGCTCTGTCGCCCAGGCTGGAGCGCAGTAGTTTGATCATAGCTCACTGCAGCCTCCACCTCCTGGGCTCCAGCTATCCTCCCCCCTCAGCCTCCTGAGTAGCTAGGACCAGAGACAGGCACCACCACGCCTGCTGAAGGAAGTACATTCGTAAAAGTGGCCCCCAACAACCAGCTGCCAAAGGAAAAGGAAGATGGACAACAGCACCAGCAGACTCCAAACCCCAGCACAGGGCAGTCTCCCCAAGACCTGGCACCGCGCAGAGGGACCCATGGGTGCGGGAGCGCGGGTACAAGTGGAACAGCTCCAGGACTGCATTCCATGCCAGCACCGCCCCTGCTCCAGATCTGACTTTGGGGGTGAGGCCCAGCCCTTCCCTTGTCCTGGTGGGAACTGCTCCGGCTTCTGTACCTTCAGCACCCTTGGCCAGGCCTTCTCCAAGAATGGAAAAACTTCACAATGCAAATCTTGTTCATTAGAGAACTTAGCTGCCTGGCATGGCAGGAGGATACCAGGAGTTCGAGATCAGCCAACACGACGAGACCCCGTTTCTACACCAAGTACAGACAGAGGCACTGTTGGGGGCTGAGGCGGGCGGATCACCTGAGCTCAGGAGTTCGAGACCAGCCTGGCCAACATGGTGAAACCTCATCTCTACTAAAAAATAAAAATTAGCTGGGCATGGTGGCACATGCTTGTAATCCCAGCTACTCGGGAGGCTGAGGCAGGTGAATCGCTTGAACCTGGAAGGCTGAGGTTGCAGTGAGCAGAGATCGCGCCACTGCACTCCAGCCTAGGTAACAGAGTGAGACTGTGTCTCAAAAAAAAAAAAAAGAAAACACAAACAGCTAGCTGGGTGTGGTGGCGCACATCTGTAGTCCCAGGACTCAGGAGGCTGATGTGGAGGCTACAGTGAGCCGAGATTGTGCCACTGCACTCCAGCCTGGGCAACAGTGTAAGACACTGTCTCAGGAACAACAACAAAAAAGAACTTAAAGAGTTTAGTTACAAATCACAGCATTTCAGATGACCCTTTTTTGTTTATCTTGTTTCACAGAGACCTTAGCGATGCAATTCATTTCCAGAGACCTAAGTGTGAGTCCTTCAGGTAAACACTGCACAAACAGGAGCGCCTTGGAATTTTTATCTTTTTAAAATTTTTATTCATTTATTTTTTTGAGACAGTGTCTCACTCTTTTTGCCCAGACTGGAGTGCAGTGGTGCAATCTCGGCACACTGCAACCTCTGCCTCCCGGATTCAAGCAATTCTCCTGCCTCAGTTTCTCAAGTAGCTGGGATTACAGGCATGCGCCACCACACCCAGCTATTTTTTTATATTTTTAGTAGACCGGGAGTTTCACCATGTTTTCCAGGTTGGTCTCAAACTCCTGACCTCAGGTGATCCACCCGCCTCAGCCTCCCAAAGTGCTAGGATTATAGGCGTGAGCCACAGTGCCTGACCAGAATTTTTATTTTTGAGATCGGGTCTCACTCTGTTGCCCAGGCTGGAGAGCAGTGGTGCAATTATGGCTCACTGCAGCCTTTGCCTCCTAGGCTCAGGTGATCCTCCCGCCTCCGCCTCTGGAGGAGCTGGGACCACAGGCGTACTCCACCAGACCCAGTCACTTTTTGTATTTTTTGTAGAGACGGAGCCTTCCCATGTTGCCCAGGCTGGTCCTGAACTTCTGGGCTCAAGCAATCTGCCCACCTCGGCCTCCCAGAGAGCTGGGGTTACAGGTGTGAGCCACCGCACCTGGCCGGCAATTTTCCAGAATGAGAGAATGTAAACAAATGTGACCAGCAGCAGCGGTGGTAACTGCGTGCACTGAGGCACGTGCTGGCAGAGTCTGGTTGAGATTGGCTAAATATCATCCCCCACTTTCCCGGAACACTGACGATGCCCTGAAGTCAGCACTGAAAGCAAGTACACACGGCGCCAGCTGCAGCTGCACACGGCCCCTGGCACACATCGCTGCCCAGCAGCACACGACTGCACCTCATGAGCCCTCCTGGGCAACAGAGATGCTGTGAACCAATGGCCCAGATGTTGGCAGGCGGGCGGCAGCCGTCACAGTGTACTGGCCACACAACTCACTCATGCTGCCAAGGCTGGTGGGCAAAACCACAGGGCCCAGGCCTGCCCAGCAGCCTGAGACCCAGCTCCTGTCTGTCCCTGCAGTGAGGACAGGGGCGCACACGGCGGGTGTGCAAACTGTCTTCCCACCTCCGACATCAAGAGGGTCCTGGGTCCCGGGCCTGGGGCCTCCCAGGGCACCTCACCTGGACACTTGCCCGGTGCTGCTAGTGGCACTCAGCTCAGCTCTGGGACCCCCAGCGACCCCTCCAAGCCCCTCGCTCAGCCGCGCTGCAGGAAGAACAAAATCCAGAAGCCATAAGAAACATGGCTGTGGAATGCAACACCGGGAAAACTGGGAGTCCGCAGGGCAGACACGCCATCAACACAGCTAAAAAAGAGATGGCAAACTGGGGGAGGCGTCGGTCACCCACAGGAGAGCCCAAAGAAGCAAAGGACACCGACAAACCGCACTGGGAAAGGACCAGCCCTCCCTCGCAGTTGGGAGCTGCCAGTCCAACCGAGGACACCACCCTCCCGCCTGTCAGACGGGGGAGGCTGCAGGCTGGGGGACTCGGCCTCACCAGCCCAGGCGTGGGGAGAGACAGCCACACGCACTCATGGTTGGCAGAAGCCGAAAACTGCTACGGCTTCAAAGGAAGGCAATTTGGCAATTGCTTCCAAAATTTAAAACGTGTACATTCTCTGTGGTGTGGTATTTCTACTTCTAAGAACTTATCCTTAGAAATTCCGCGTGTGTGTGTGTGCAGAGATGGAGTCACTGCAGCAGCTTGTCATAGTGGAAGGCGCAAAAGGCCACCAGATGGGGTGGAAGAGGCTGCAAGACCCACTGCACGGAAAAACGGACCATGCAGAGCACACTGCTCCCAGAAGGTTCGAAAAGCGACGAGTCATGGGGTAGGCGGGGAGAGGAAGGAGAGGACGAGGATCAGGGAGGAAGGAAGCCTTATTTCTCCTGGCACTTCATTTTGTACTTCTTGAATTCTGTATCACATGAACTGTGAGCTATTCAAAAAAATACACCAGCGGGCAGAGATGGGCCAGGCGGACTCCGGATGAGACCGGGTACCACCACGTTCTCACTCCTCTGCTGGACACACGGAAGGTTTCATTGTAAAAGGTTAGAGGAGAGAGAAATCAGGATCTTAAGTTGCTATTAAGTAATTCCTGAGCACGGACAACGTGCGTGGCTGTGTGGAAAGGCTCAGACCGGATAGAGGGAGTTCAGCAGCAACCTGGACCCTCGCTGCCAATCCGCAGTGAATCGGTGAATGACACGTGCTCTGCCAGGCCCTGCAGAGGTTCTCATCCCTGGCCCAGGGGTGCCTGGTGGGGACGCTACTGTGGCTCTGCCTGTGTGGCCGACACCTGCATCTTGGTTGCCCTGGTCTGGGTGGTGGACCCGGGCCCTGGGCCACCGGGCTTCCTGCTGCCCCATCCCCTTGGCAGGGCACTGCCCTGTGGGTCCTACAAACCCACTGGGCCAAGTCATAGGAAAGGTCCACCTTTCACCCCCTGGACCCCAGAATGAAGAGCCAGGAGGCCCCCCCGCTGCCACTGCCCTGGGCAAGCCTTCCGTCTCCAAGCTTCTTCCTGTTCCCCTGGGAAATGGGCATGACCCGGTCACCTGACAACACAGTGACAGGGCCCCTGTACAGAGGGAGCCGCCCTGGGATAAATGTGGGAAAAAATAGAGTGGGCCCCTGCTCACACCAGACACTAGAATAAGCCTCCGATGGGGCAGACAGCACAAACCAGGGGGACCCCAGCTCCTGAGATTCACCTTCTCTCTCCCTCCCACTCAGGGTGTGGATTTCAATGTGTGCAGCCTCCTGGGACCTCAGCAGGGCAGAGGATCATGGGACACAGAGTCTCTTGGGGGTCCGTGGAATCCCATAACCCAGGGGGTCTTAACCAGGGTGATTCTGCCCCCAGGTATCGACATATGGTGATATCTGGGGATATCTGCGGTTGGCATGACTGGGGGTGCCCCTGGCGTGGAGTGGGTGGAGGCCAGGGACGCTGCTCAACACCCTCTAGTGCCCAGGATGGTCGCACCCCAGAGAACGATCCGGACCCAATGTCCACAGGGTGCAGGGGCAGAGACCCTGCTCCAGGGCAAGACCAGGGAAGTGACTTGAATGAGTGAGACCTGGAGAGTGTGGCCAGGAACCCCCAGCCCCACCCCCACTGCACCAGTGGGGAGACGAGGAAAGGGAGCCGATAAGGCACTGTTTGTGGGGGCCAATGACGTGGCACGATTTGTCTCCAGGCTCGACTCTGCGGTGTCCCTGAGTGGGGACGCAAAGCATGAGGGGCTGTGTGTCGTGTAGACAGCGCCTGGGAACACCACTGGTGCAAGCCCCAGGTCTCACCCGGTGCTGAGTCTTCCTCAGGAACACAGCTCTCTGCTCCTGGAGGCTCAGCCAAGCTCCTGCTCCTGCAAGGCTTTGCTTGGCTGGAAAAACTGGTCCCCACTGTTGTCATATTTTTTTTCAGGCTCTTTAATGGATAAAAGGAATTGAAACATCCCAATGACAGATCTTTTATGACTCATGTGTTGAGGCTGACTATGGTCTGGACAGGCCACCTATGATAAACACCAGGGCGCCCCCCCAGCCCGGCCCTGTGGACAACTGGGCAGGACCTCCCTGGGTAAGGGTAACTCCAGCCTGCAGGTAGGGTGGCACTTGCTACCCACAGGGGACATGGAGCAGGTAAGGGAGGAGGGAACACCGACCAGAGCCTCATGGGTGCCGCCACGTCCCGTGCGGGTTCCTGGCCCAGGGGCAGAGCATCGGAACACACATGGGGCTAGGACAGAGGCGAACCTTGCCCGTGCCCACCGGCTGGCACAGCTGCAAGCACTCAGTATGCCTGACTGAATGTCCTTGGGACAGCAGGTGGGCAGGCGTCACCGCATCTCGGGGACAGCGACAGCACCCTCTGCTCAAGGTCCCTGTGCGGTTGGTGAGGGTAGAGCTGGGACGTGAACCCAGCCAGTCTGGGCCTGGCTCTGTGCCCACTCCCTGACCCTTGCCCCAGGAGGCAAAGTGTCCCAGACTCAGCACTCGGCCCGGCCCTGTCCTGCCCACGGGGAAGCTGCACGGCACTGCTTCCTGCTGGAGTCTCCGCAGAGGGGTGCTGGCAGGAGACTGAGGATCACTGGAGGGCGGGGACAGAGCCGGGGGGCGCAGAGGGGTGCTGGCAGGAGACGTCTGACTGAGGATCACTGTCCGCAGAGGGGTCCTGGCAGGAGCCGTCTGACTGAGGATCACTGTCCGCAGAGGGGTCCTGGCAGGAGCCGTCTGACTGAGGATCGCTGGAGGGCGGTGACAGAGCCGGGGGGCGGGCCGGCTCACAGCCCCTCGCAGGAGACGTCTGACTGAGGGTCACTGGAGGGCGGTGACAGAGCCGGGGCGGGCCGGCTCACAGCCCCTCGCAGGTCCCAACCCCTGCAAAGTTGCAAAATGCTCCTGCCCGAGAGGTCCCAGGTGCCCCCAGACCACCTGTGAGGCCCTGGCCCAGCTGCCTCTCAGGGAGCCCTCTCCTCGTGTGAAAGACAAGGGACTGTGCTGGGCGCCTGCACGTGGTGTCCAGCCATCCTCTGCAGGGCTGGGGAGAAGCACCAGATGAGAAAGACCCCCCAAAGAAAAATGGGGGGTGGCCCAACCATCTGCTCTCCGCTCTCCCTGGATCTGGGAGTTTCTGGGGGGCTTTGCCTCCCGCCCTGCAGCAGGAACGTCCTTCATGAAACACGCTTCACAGCATCACCTCATCCCACCGATCTCATTCCCGGCCGCTCCTCAGAACAGGGCTCCAGACGGCTCTCTCGGGTCCCATTTGGATGCCCTCATGTCATGATGCAATTAAGGGGGCAGCCGTGCCAGCCATATAGATGGCCTTGTCAGAGCACGTGACCCCCCACCAGCACCACACCACCCAGCACACGAGGCCCTCGGCCCTGCAGCTCCAGGGGCCCAAGGCAGGTGAAGCACCCAGACACCCTTATCGCCAGCCCTCCCTGTGCCCTCCCACGAAAGTAAACCAAGTCCCGTGAAAAGGTTCTAGCAGAGTCCATCAGAAAGAGTGTGGGCTTTCGACGGGACCAGCCCAGGCTTTGAGTCCTTGTTTCAACCCTTCCTGGCCACGAAGCTTTGGGCAGCTTCACCTCTTGGGAGGTCAGTCTCCTCATCAGTTAAGCAGCGATAGTGCTGTGCACCCAGGAAGCTGTGAACTCAGGCACGAGGTCTACAGGGCAGCAAGCATCCAGCCTGACCCAGAGAAGGTGCTTAGCGAGAGCTGGCTGGGCCCAGGACTCCCCGCTGCACACAGGGCCCCGGAGGAGCTCAGTGGATGCTGGCTGGGCCCGGGACTCATGACAGGTGCACAAAGGTCCCCAGACTGCTCCCTGCTCCTTCATCCTTGGGCAGGGGGGTGCCTTGGCAGCCAGGATGCTGCCCCAGTGACCTCCTGGCCACAGACCACAACACTTATCTCCTCCCATGCTGCCCTCGTCAGTCCCAGATAAGAGGAAGGACATCAGAGAAATGGGGCTCCTGGGGCAGGTGGCCGCGGTTGCAGGGGTGGACTGACACACGGGAGAGGTGGACTCTGGACAAGAACCAGAGCCAGGGCCTAGCGGAGAGACTGCTGAGGCACAGAGATCTCTGCAGGGAGCAGCCCCTACCTGCAGAAGAACAAGCTGAGCTGGCGGCCTCTGACCTCTACATACGCAAAGACACAGCCAGGAGTAGCCAGGGAAAAAGGGTGGGGCCCAGACCCTCGGTGAGGGACAGTGCACCTTCCAGGGTGCCCGTGTGAGCCACGGCGAGGCCAGTTACTGCTAGGGGCTGGTGCCTGGGCCCCGGGACCATACCCCGGGCGCGTCATTCATTTACTCACGCCGCCAGCTGCCAGCCGCCGCCTCCCCACCAACCAGCCATGCGCCATGTGGGTTCTAGGTGCTGACCCAGGCGCTGCAAAGCAGAGCCGAGCTGCTGTCCCCCCGGGTGTGCAGTCTATTTTTCTTTTCTTGTTTTTAACATATAGAGACGAGAGTCAGTCAGGGTCTCCCTATATTGCCCAGGCTGATTTCGAACTCCTGGGCTCATCAAGCAATCCTCCTGCTGAGGCCTCCCAAGTGCTGGGATTCCAGGTGTGAGCCTCTGCACCTGGCTGGCAGGCAGTCTAGAGTGAACAGCAGTCTAGAGTGGACGAGAAGCATCCCCAGGGTCTTCTCAGCCAGCAGCTCTCACCCTCTTCCCTGTGTGGGGGCAGCTCCCACATCCGGCCTACTCCAGTGAGAACTGCTCTCCACACTTCCAAATGGTGCCTGCCGATACAAGACCCGAGGTCTCTCATCTCCAGCCTCCTGGTACCACTGAGTACCCATAGCCCTGTCTGACTTGGTGACACTTTCAGACCTAAAAGACACCCGGGTCTGCAGCAGCACAGAAGACTGCAGTGCCCCATGCGAGGAGGAAGGCAGCGCGGCACCAAGCCTGCGGCCTCTCAGGATCGGATGGAGCCCCATCAGGTTCCCGAGGCCTGCACATCTCTGCATCTCTGTCTGTGTCATGCAGCTCCCACCCACAGGTCCCAGGTGAGGTGACGCGGCAGCAGGAAAAGCCCAGTCCAGGGAGTTCAGGGCAGGGGTCCCAACCTCAGCACTGCGGACATCTGGGCCGGATCGCTGTCCATGGTGGGGAGTCCTGGGCTATGTGGGGCACTGAGCAGCATCCCTGGCCTCCACCCACTCCATGCCAGGAGCGCCCCCAAGTTGTGACAATGCACAGAGGTCCTAAGATGTTGCCCAGTGTCCTGTGGGGGAGAGTCACCCAGGTGGGGAATGCATGGATGAGGGGGATCCTTAGGTGGAGGAGTTGCTCCCTAGGGCAAACAGACGAGCACTGGCCTCCCGCAGTCCTCAGCCCTCTGGTGAAAGCAGACAGATGCCCACTGCCCACCCTCTCTCTGCTCCCATCATCCTTCCACCACTGACCCAGCGGCCTGCAAGCCTGGTGGGGATGAGAATACAGAGGTTCCCAGGCCAAATCTGATCTGGGAGAGAGGAAGACTCACAACAGAAGGGAACGTGTGCAAAACGGCACAGGAATCTGAACGGCCAGCCACTCTCCAGAACCCAGCAGTGAGGCCGGGCATGCTGGCTCTGCCGGTAATCCCAGAGCTCTGGGAGGCTGGGGCAGGAGGATCACTCGAGCCCAGGAATTCAAGACCAGCCTGAGCAACATGGTAAAACCCCGTCTCTACAAAAAATACCAAACATTAGCCAGGTATGGTGGCGCACCTGGAGTCCCAGCTACTCTGGAGACTGAGGTGGATGGATCACCTGAGCCTGGAAGGTCAAGGCTGCAGTGAGTTGTGACTGCGCCAATGCACTCCAGCCTGGGCAACAAAGCGAGACTATCTCAAAAGAAAAAATCAGAACTGTGCAGCAATCTGGGAAGGCTGGGGTGGAAGGGACATGCTGGGGGCAGGAGGACAAGGTGGAAAGGTTGGACAGCAGGTCTCTCGAGCTGGGCTCATGGGGGTGACACCATCAGACACGATCGGCCGGCGAGAGGAGGCACCAGCGCCTCAGTCACAGAGCAACAAGGACGGCGCCACAAAACCACCAGCGCCTGCCTCTTTGTGGCAGCTCGACTCACAACCAGCG
>NC_045454.1:49297341-49322097 GCF_002776525.5 Piliocolobus tephrosceles
CACACAACCACCAGCGCCTGCCTCTTTGTGGCAGCTCGACTCACAACAGGCAGAAACTGGAAACTGCACCAGTGTTCACTGAATAAGGAGACACACAAAACCCGGTGCCTCCACACCACAGAACATGACTCAGCCATGAAAAAGAGCAGGGCTCTGACTCAGGCCACAGCCTGGACACCTTGAGGACCTCACGCTCAGTGAGAGAAGCCAGACACAAAAGGCCACACAATGTGGGATCCCATTTCTATGAAATGTCTGGGACAGGCCCAGCCACAGAGGCAGGGGAGACAGGTGGTGGCGGCGGATGGGGTCAAGGCCGGTCCTTCCTGGGGTGATGAGAATGCTCTAGGATTGGACAGAGGGGATGGTGGCCCGAGCCTGTGAACATATAAAAACCAGGGAACTGCATGCTCTAAAGCAGTGAATCATGTGGCAGGAGAAGTGTATCCGAATAAAGCTGCTACGAGCAAAAATTAAATAAAGAAAGTAAGAAGGGCCAGTGAAGAAGCCTGAAGGAGAAACCAGACGGAGTAGGAAGCTGAGAGAGCGGGGGCGTTCACTGTTGGGGTGGCGTGTCATTCGTGGTCAGTGGTGGCTGCGTGACAGAATGAGGCACGGCCAGGCAGGCTGCCTGTGCGCTCCTCATCGCATCCATGAATGAGGACACTGAGGCAGAGGAAGGCAGTCACCTGCCAAGGCACACAGGGACCTGGGGCCGCTGGGGACATGAACGTCCTGGACGAGAACCTAAGTGGCCCAGGAAGGGGCACTGGCTCTGTGCTGAGTCCAGTGGCTGGGGAGAATAGTGACATGTGGGCAAGGCAGTGACAGGTGGAGTTGACCAGCAGGTCACTGGTGACCATAGGGAGGTGTTGGGGGCAGAAGAGAGATGAGATCAAACAATCCCTTTCCTGCTGGCAGGTGCCTGGGTCCCTGTGGCAGCGCCAGCAGGGGATCCGCTGCTGGCAAGCACCTGGCCCACGGCACTGCACAGGCCGGGGGCGGAGCGGGCACCAGGCAGGCACACTCGCTGCCCTCATGGGGCTCACAGTCCAGACACTGGGGACAGGCTGCTTTCTGTACTGGGGCCGTCCTGGGCACAGTAGGGCACTGAGCAGCACCTGTGGCTCAAACACAGCCAAGTGTCCCCTGGGGACAGAATCGTGCGGTGGAGAGCTTTGCTCCACGAGAAAGGAGTGACAGGGCTGGGACCCGTGAGTTCCTAGAAGACCAAGCCCCTGGATCTTCACCTCTGCCAGGAGTCCCCGGGAGTAGCCCTTCACACGCAGACTTTCCATTCTCTCCCCTCTAAGTGACACCAAACAAAAGGTCCTCAGAACCAATTCCATTCTGGGCGTCCCAAACCCAGAAGTTCTCAGTCTACAAAACCCCCTCACCAGAAGTCCCATTAAACAGTAGGTGGTCTGAAAATCAACATAAGGCCGAGTGCAGTGGCTCACGCCTGTAATCATAGCACTTTGGGAGGCTGAAGCGGGAAGATCACCTGAGGTCAGGAGTTCGAGACCAGCCTGGCCAACATGGTGAAATCCTGTCTCTACTAAAAATATAAAAATTAGCCGGGCGTGGTGGCACACACCTGTAATCCCAGCTACTCGGGAGGCTGAGGCAGGAGAATCACTTGAACCCGGGAGGCAGAGGTTGCAGTGAGCTGAGATCGCGCCACTGCACTCCAACCTAGAGTGAAACTCCATCTCAAAGAAAAAAAAAGAAAAAAGGAAAAAAAATAATAAAAGAAAATCAATGTAGCCCCACCTTGAAACCAATCAGGCTTGTTTGTTTCTAGGAACTCCTCCTTCAAACCCCAAACCCCCACCTCCACCCCCACCACTGCCTGCAGCCAGGGCACAGGTTCTGAAATTTGACCTGGGAAGTAGTCACAGGGGCAAATTGGCGGGCACCACCTTGCCAAGATACCCCTCCCCAGTAAAAGTACCGGGCTTCACTTTGAGCAAATGTCTGCACCCTTAGCAAAACTCTCCACAACCCAACTCCGCTCGCTGCGCAAGGCGCCGGGCAGCAGCCAGTGGCCAGCACACCTGCCTCCACTTGGGATTCCGAAGCACACGGCACCTGACACAGAAGGAGGCCCACGTGGAATTCCCATGACAGACGGCCCCAGATACATCCACTCCAGGGACCAAACCCAGGCGATGTCATCAGCTTCTATCCCCACCCCCATGCCCAGAGAGCCCACCTGGCCTTCACTTCAAAGGCCCCACAGGCTGCCCTCACGCCCGGGGTGTGTGTTCTGGGTGGATGATTCTCCCTTAGGTAAATCACCCTCCTTCAAAGCATAGAGGTTGGGGTGGGGGCCTCACCACGGAGAGGCATGAGGTCATCGCCCAGTAGACTGGGGCAGGGCGGTGGAAGCTGAACGAGAGAGGCTCCCTGAACCAGAGGATGAGTTTGGGGTGGAGAAAACCGGGGAAAAAACAAAAACAGGTTTAGACTGAACATCTGCACATTGGGGGGGTGTCTTAGGCCATGGGGTGGGGACAAGTCGGGAAGTTGGAAGAGAGGTAGGGGGTGTCACGGGTTTGAGGAGGGGTAAAATGGCTCTGAATAGGGGACACACTCCATATTCTAGGGATCCGAGATGGCCAGGCTTGCGTTTGGAAGAAGACACGGGGCAGGACGGAGGTTCAGTTTGGAGAAGGGAGGACTTGTGCATGGATAGCTCGTCCGAGGCTTTGGTGCGAGAGCTGGATTTGGGGGGAATGGGGGCCGGCAGGGGGCACGCTGGGAGGGTGGGGGAGCAGAAATCAGAGAGACGAGGTGAGACGGGGACATCCATGCACTCAACCCGTACCTGCGGGGACTGGTGGACACAACAGTGACCCCAGACACGGGTTTCCGGGTGTCCCGGGCTGGGACTGCATTTTACTGGGGCGAGGGGCTGGTTGGGGCCTGGGCGAGTCATGGCATACAACAGGCTCAGTGATGGGGGGCGGCTACATGTGGGTAGGACCTAAGCTGGGAGGGTCTGAACTGGGAAGTCCCAGCGATGACAGGCCAGGGAGAAACCACCCGGGTTAGGAGGCGGGGTCTGCTGTTCTAGGGGTGCGCAGTGGGGTCCCCTGGTTGGGGGCGCAGAGTTCAGCCTATTTTAAAAAGAATGGTGGACGCTGACTGCGGCTGCAGGAAGGTCACGACTTGCAGGTGGCTCGGCGTGGGGGTCACGGCAGGCCCCGACGTGGAGGGACGCTGGGATTCGGGTGTTAACTCGGGAGACGGGGATGCTGAGGTCACCCGGGCCTAGTTCGGCCGGGGAGGCGGCATTCGAGGGGACTGGGGGCTCCTGGAGGGGCCTGAGCTGGGGTGGGGGTCGCAGCCCGCCCCGCCGTCTCTGTTTTGGGGGGTCGCAGTCGAGCTCCGCCGCTTAGGGCCCGGGGGGCGGGTCCCCGACCCCGGTCGCCTCACCTGGCTCGCTCCCGTCGCTCGCTGGCTCCCGCCGACCCCGCCTCTCCCGGCACCGCACAGCGCCCGCCTCCGGCCCCCGCAGCTCCCGCAGGCCCGGCCGCAGCCGCCGCTGACGGGATCCCGGGCTCCGCGGTCCCTAATATGGCGGCCGTAGCTCCTCCGCTGCCTCCCGGCTCCCTCCCTCCGCCGCGCGCGCCCGGCCAGCCGCGCGCACCCCCGCAACCCGGCCACTCCCCCACGCCGGCGCGCGGCGAATCGCGGCCACGCCCCCCCGCCTGCCCCACACCTTGCCAGGCTCTGCCCAATCCGAGTGGCTGCGCCTGCGCGCGTTGGGCATCTCGGGAGGACGTGACGTCTCCCGCGATTCGAATCAATACAGGAAGCGCGGCTCCACGCGTTGCCCAGGGCAACCACGACCGGAAGAGGACCGGCGGGGTGCTAGACGTTGCAGAAATGGCTCTTGTAGGTGAAGAGTGTGGTTCCCATTGAGGACAGTCGCGGAATAGGGCGCCCCAGGGCGGACCCTTCCTAGGGTAGATCGAAGCCAGGCACACCACAGTGCGGCATTGACGTTGCGCCTACCTAGCGCAGATAGGACCCAACACCAGGTGCATGTGCCGAACGTAGAAACGTCACAGCTGAGAGTCATTCATTCATTCAACAAGCATGCATTGCGCTCCTACTAAGTGCTGCTGCTCCTCCAGGCCCCAGTGAGACAGCAGGAAACAAAACAGGTTTTTAGGCCAGGTGCGGTAGCTCAGGCCTGTAATCCCAGCACTTTGGGAGGCCGAGGCGGGCGGATCACCTGAGGTACGGAGTTCAAGACCAGCCGGGCCAACACAGTGAAACCCCATCTCTACTAAAAATAGAAAAATTAGCCAGGCGTGGTGGCGCATGCCTGTAATCCCAGCTACTAGGGAGGTTGAGGCAGGAGAATCCCTTGAACCCAGGAGGTGGAGGTTGCAGTGAGCCGAGATTGCACCACTGCACTCTAGCCAGGGCGACAGAGCAAGACTATGTCTTGAAAAAAAAAACAAAAACAGGTTTAAAAAAAAAAATTCTGGGCCGGGCGCGGTGGCTCACGCCTGTAACCACAGCACTTTGGGAGGCGGAGGCAGGTGGATCACCTGAGGTCAGGAGTTCGAGACCAGCCTGGCCAACATAGTGAAACCCTGTCTGTACTAAAAATACAAAAAATTATCCGAGCATCGTGGCAGGTGCCTGTAATTCCAGCTACTCAGGAGTCTGAGGCAGGAGAATTGGTTGAACAGGGGAGGCAGAGGTTTCAGTGAGCTGAGATCGCGCCATTGTACTCCAGCCTGGGCAACAGGGCAAGACTCCGTCTCAAAAAAAAAAAAGAAAGGTTAAACATAGAATTTCCACATGACATAGCAGTAACACTCCTAGGTATCTACCTAAGAGAAATAAACATGTAACGTCCATGCAAAAACTCACACGCCCATGTGCATAGCAGCTTTATTCTTAACAGCCACAAAGTACACACAACCCAAATGTGCATCAACAGATGAATGGAAAATGCTCCATTCATACAATGACACGGTATTTTGCAATATGAGGCAATGAGACTCTGACACAGGCTACAACTTGGATGAACCTCGAAAGCATTGTGTCCAGTGAAACAAGCCAGACACAACACAGTGAGTGATTCCATTGATATGAAATGTCCAGATAAGCAAATTCATAGAGACAGGAAGTGGACTAGTGGTTGCCAGGGGCTGGAAGAGGGGGATCAGGAGTGACTGGAATGAACTTTATTTTGGGGGGTTGATGGATATGTTCTAAAATTGATGTGATGGCCGTGCACCGTGGCTCACACCTGTATTCCCAGCACTTTGGGAGGCCAAGGTGGGCAGATCACTTGAGGTCAGGAGTTCGAGATCAGCCTGGGCAATCTGGTGAAACCCCGTCTCTACTAAAAATACAAAAATTAGCTGGGCGTGGTGGCGTGCACCTGTAATCCCAGCTTCTCAGGAGGCTGAGGTAGGAGAATCACTTGAACCTGGGAGATGGAGGTTGAAGTGAGCTGAGATTGCACCACTGCACTCCAGCCTGACAACAGAGCAAGACTCGGTCTCAAAAAAAAAAAAAAAAAAAAAAATCCCCTTTGTCTGGAGCTGAGTTAAGGAGAAAAGAGAACAGGGAATAGGAGGGGGCAAGAGGTTACGGTTTCAGATGCAGTGCTCAGGGATGGTCTTATTGCAAAGACGATATTTTAATAAAGATCTGAAAGAGGAGCCGGGCACGGTGGCTCACGGCTGTAATCCCAGCACTTTGGGAGGCCGAGTTGGGCCGATCACTTGAGGTCAGGCCTTCAAGACAGCCTGGTCAACATGGTGAAACCTCATCTCTACTAAAAATACAAAAATTAGCCAGGCGTGGCAGCAGGTCCCTGTATTCCCAGCTACGCAGGAGGCTGAGGAAGGAGAATCGCTGGAACCTGGGAGGTGGAGGTTACGGTGAGCTGAGATCGCGCCACTGCACTCCAGCCTGGGCAACACAGCAAGACTCTGTCTCAAAAGAATAAAGATAAAATAAAAGAGTGGAGAGGGAGATTCTGACCCAGAAACACAAAGACAGACACACAGGGGTCAAGGCCAGGTGATGACAGTGGCAGAGATTGGAGTGACGAAGCCACAAGCCGAGCAACACCAAGGATTGGCGGCCACCCCCAGAAGCTGGAAGAGGCAGGAAGGATCCTCCCCTGGGGCCTCCAGAGAGGGCACAGCTCTGCAGACACCTGGATTCCAGACTTCTGGCTCACAGGAACTCGCTTAATCCCAGAGGACACACAGAACAGAAAGCACAGGCTTGGTTCTTCCTTGCTATCAGTTTCTCGCAGGTCTGCAGAGGCCAGATGCCAAGTTCTCTGACTTACGCAGGCCTTGCTTTTGGCTGAGGCTTTGATATCTGTGTCCTGCACCCCGGGATTATCTCCTCCCGGGGAGCATCCTTGGGGCCAGTCACACCTGGCACCCTGCCCTTGTAGCCTTCCTGAGTCAGCACAGCTCCTGGTCCACAGCAAGTCCTCTGTAAACAGCCCGAGCCACAAACATGTTGAGATGACGTCCTTGCAAGGTGGCTGAGGGCTGCAGTGATGCCTGTTATCTGCAGTCAGCTTTCCAACACGTAGGAAGGCAATGCAAGGCCGGGCGCGGTGGCTCAAGCCTGTAATCCCAGCACTTTGGGAGGCCGAGACGGGTGGATCACGAGGTCAGCAGATCGAGACCATCCTGGCTAACATGGTGAAACCCCATCTCTACTAAAAATACAAAAATCTAGCCGGGCGAGGTGGCGGGCGCCTATAGTCCCAGCTACTCCGGAGGCTGAGGCAGGAGAATGGTGTAAACCGGTGAGGCGGAGCTTGCAGTGAGCTGAGATCCGGCCACTGCACTTCAGCCTGGGCAACAGAGCCAGACTCCGTCTCAAAAAAAAAAAAGAGTGGGCTGGGTGCGGTGGCTCACAGCTGTACTCCCAGCACTTTGGGAGGCTGAGACAGGCGGATCACAAGGTCAGGAGATTGAGAGCATCCTGGCTAACACGGTGAATCCCCGTCTCTACTAAAAAAATACAACAAATTAGCCGGGCGTGGTGGTGGGCGCCTGTAGTCCCAGCTACTAGGGAGGCTGAGGCAGGAGAATGGCGTGAACCTAGGAGTCAGAGCTTGCAGTGAACCGAGATCGCGCCATTGCACTCCAGCCTGGGTGACAGAGCAAGACTCCACCTCAAAAAAAAAAAAAAAAAAGGGGGGGGTGTCAGCTCTACGAGGTCGGACACTGTGTCTGTTTCGTCCTGTGTTCTCGGTGCCCAGGACACTGTCCAGCATACAGTAGTTACTCAATAAATATTTGTGAATGTTGTCTTAACCTAGAAGTTGGCCTTCCAAAGGGATTTCTTTGCTATGCACAGCATTTTATGTTTTTTCATTAATTTTTATTTAAATTTTTTTTTAGATGGAGTCTTGCTCTGTTGCCCAAGCTGGAGTGCAGTGGTGTGATCTTGGCTCACTGCAACTTCCGCCTCCTGGGTTCAAGCGATGCTCCTGCCTCAGTCTTGCTGCTGCCTCAGAGTCCTGAGTAGCTGGAATTACAGGTGTCTGCCACCACACCCAGCTAATTTTAGTATTTTTAGTAGAGATAGGGTTTCACCATGTTGGCCAGGCTGGTCTCGAACTCCTGACCCCAGGTGATCCACCCACCTTGGCCTTCCAAAGTGCTGGAATTACAGGCATGAGCTACTGTGCCCAGCCATATTTTTTTATTAATTGCCCCTTTTTTTTTTTTTTTTTGAGACAGAGTCTTGCTCTGTCACCCAGGCTGGAATGCAGTGGTGTGTGTGATTACAGCTCACTGGATCCTTGAACTCCTGGACTCAAGCTATCAAGCCTCCTGAGCAGCTGGGCCTGCAGGCATGAGCCACCACACCCAGTTGATTTTTTTTTTTTTTTTTGAGACAGAGTCTTGCTCTGTTGCCCAGGCTGGAGTGCAGTGACAGGATCTCAACTCACTATAACCTCTGTCTCCCAGGCTCAAGAGATTCTCCTGCCTCAGCCGCCCAAGTAGCTGGGATTACAGGCTGAGACACTGCACCCAGCCAAATTTTAAAAAAAATGTTTTTCTGTTGAGACGGGGACTTACTACATTGCCCAGGCTGGTCTTGGAATCTTGAGCTCAAGCAATCATCCTCTCACCCCACAGCCTCCCAAAGTGCCAGGATTACGGGTACGAGCCACCACTCCTGGCAATCGCCCACATTTAAAAAATGAGAGATTGCAAGTGGGGCACGGTAGCTCACGCCTGTAATCCCAGCACTTTGGTAGGCCAAGGCAGGTGGATCACCTGAGGTCAGGAGTTCAAGACCAGCCTGGCCAACATGGTGAAACCCCGTCTCTACTAAAAATACAAAAAGTTAGCTGTGTGTGGTGGCAGGTGCCTGTAGTCTCAGCTACTCGGGAGGGTGAAGCAGGAGAATCGCTTGAACCTGGAAGGCAGAGGTTGCAGCTAGCCGTGATCGTGCCACTGCACTCCATCCTGGGCGACAAAGTGAGACTCTGTCTCCAAAAAGAAAAAAAAGAAAAGAAAGAGAAAAAACTAGGCAAGGTGGCATGCATCTGTATCCCAGCTACTAGGGCAGCTGAGGTGGGAGAATTGCTTAAATTTGAGGCTGCAATGAGCATTGAGTATACCACTGCATTCCGCCTGGGTGACAGAGACTCTGTCTCTAAAAAATAAATAATTTTTAAAAATTTTATTTTATTTTTTATTTTTTATTTATTTATTTACTTAATTTTTTTTTTTTTTGAGGCAGAGTCTCGCTCTGTCGCCCCGACTAGAGTGCAGTGGCCGGATCTCAGCTCACTGCAAGCTCCGCCTCCCGGGTTTATGCCATTCTCCTGCCTCAGCCTCCGGAGTAGCTGGGACTACAGGCGCCAGCCACCTCGTCCGGCTAGTTTTTGTATTTTTAGTAGAGACGGGGTTTCACCGTGTTAGCCAGGATGGTCTTGATCTCCTGACCTCGTGATCCACCCGTCTCGGCCTCCCAAAGTGCTGGGATTACAGGCGTGAGCCACCGCGCCCGGCCTTAAAAATTTTTAAAAGAAAGAAAAGAAAAGATCAAAAGCATAAATACATAAAAAAGCTCCCGCTTTTCTTGTCTAGACAGCATTCTGGTGACACCAGTGGGGGCTTGGACCCTGATCCCCATGGGAGCAGTAAAGATGAGTGAGCTGATTGGATTCTGACTCTGTTTAAGAGGGAGAGTCGGCCGGTCGCGGTGGCTCAAGCCTGTAATCCCAGCACTTTGGGAGGCCGAGACGGGCGGATCACGAGGTCAGGAGATCGAGACCATCCTGGCTAACCCGGTGAAACCCCGTCTCTACTAAAAAATACAAAAAAGTAGCCGGGCGAGGTGGCGGGCACCTGTAGTCCCAGCTACTCCGGAGGCTGAGGCAGGAGAATGGCGTAAACCGGGGAGGCGGAGCTTGCAGTGAGCTGAGATCTGGCCACTGCACTCCAGCCTGGGCGACAGAGCAAGACTCCATCTCAAGAAAAAAAAAAAGAGGGGGAGTCTACAGGACCGTGGATGGATAGGATGATGAGGTGAGATGGGGTTCATCTCTCCAGAGGCTCCTCTCAACACCTTGTGCTCATCCTTAGGATCATTTTTCTAAATTCCCACATCCAATGCATCTACAAATCCTGTTTGTTGCTTCTTCAGAATTAATCTGGCACCTGCATATTTCTGTTCTCCTGCTTCTTTATTTATTTTTTGAGATGGAGTTTCGCTCTTGTTGCCCAGGCTGGAGTGCAATGGCACAGTCTCGGCTTACCGCAACCTCTGCCTCCTGGGTTCCAGCGATTCTCCTGCCTCAGCCTCCCAAGTAGCTGGGATTACAGGCATGCATCAACACGTCTGGCTAATTTTGTATTTTTAGTAGAGACGGGGTTTCTCCATGTTGGTAAGGCTGGTCTCAAACCCACGATCTCAGGTGATCGGCCTGCCTCGGCCTCCCAAAGTGCTGGGATTACAGGCGTGAGCCACCGCACCTGTCCTTGTTCTCTCTGCTTCTAACCTTGCTCTTCCATTGTCTGTTTCCTTTTTTTTTTGAGATGGAGTTTCACTCTTGTCACCTAGGCTGGAGTGGAATGCTGTGTGATCTTGGCTCACCGCAACCGCTCACCGCAACCTCTGCCCGCAGTGTTCAAGCGATTCTCTGGCCTCAGCCTCCTGAGTAGCTGGGATTACAGGTGCGCACCACCACACCCAGCTAATTTTTGTATTTTTAGTAGAGACGGGGATTTCACCATGTTGGCCAGGCTGGTCTCAAACTTCTGACCTCTGGTGATCCATCCAGCTCCGCCTCCCAAAGTGTAGTGATTACCGGTGTGAGCCACCGCAACCTGCCTCTTTCAGGTCTTTTTTCAAATGTCACCACCTCACATTCTGGCCACCCTTCCTGAAACTGCTCCCCCTATACATACACCGCCCTTGGCTACCGAATTTTTTTTCTCGTTAGCCTTTTTCACTATCTAATAAGTATTGCGTTTACTTATCCTGTTATTTTCTGTCTCCGTAACAACACTGGGAGGCGTACGAGGATAAGGGCTGCAGGCTGTCTTGTCCTCAAGGTCCATGTACTATTTATTACATACGTGAATGAATGAACGACTACATTTCTTCGTTTTTTTATTCCTCCTCTACTTAGGGTTCCAGCTCCCTGAGCCCATTGGCCACGCCTCTGGAGTTTGACCACGCCTAGAAACACTGCGCATGCTCCGTCGCTAGCCAGCCCAGGCTCGGCGCTGAATCGGCAGAAACCATTCTCACTTCTCGTACCGAAGTGGGGGGGGGTTGGTGATAATTTTTTCCCGTGAAAGGGCATACGTTGCCCGTTCCGTTCCCCGAGGAATGCACTAGGAATAGTGTTCCTGTGCTTGCATGAGCTATGGCGTCAGCACCGACTCGGGCTTCCGGGCCTCTCCTGCACGGGAGCCTCTCACTAGGTCTCCCCCGGGGCTCCGTTGGTGCCGTCCCGCACGGTCACGTGGGCGGGAAAATGGCGGCCCCCAGACCGCACTGCGGGCGTCGCGGCAGGTGAAGCGGTGGTGGTGGAGGCGTCCGTGGGAACTGGCCGGGCCGACGGGCCCTGAGTCTCCAGAGCTCGGTGAGGCGTCCCAGAGGCGGCGATCACGGTGCGGGGCCCGGGTCTGGCGGACGGTGGCACCGTGAGCACCTCGTTAGGGAATCCGTTCTCAGGGATTCGTTGGCTGTGGATGGGGCGGGTTACGGCGTCTCGAGTCCCGGCGATCTCTTTTCTCTGGGATTTTTTACATGAACGAGTGCCCGCCTCACGTCCTGAAGCTCCTATGTCGTACGGCTGGGTCTCGATGGTCCCCAGTGCCCTGCCAGCTCGCACAGGCCTGGCCTCTGTGGTTTCTGATGACCCCTCTTTAAAGGTGTCACTCTCCAGTGATGGTCACCTGTGCTTAGGTGGCTACACCGCCCTCGTCAGGCCCAGGCAGCCTTGCTGACGCCACTGTTAACTAGCGAGGGCTGCCGGCATGCCATAGCCTGCCTGTCCTGAGATGAAGCGTCCTCCAGGTTCTCAGCCGATCTAGAGGAAAGAGAGGGGTCCCTTCTCCCTTCCTTGGCTATGTTCTTTCATCCTAAGTCATTCAACAAAGCGTTGGTGGTTTAGAGCCCGACTCTGGAGCCAGACTTCCTGGATTCCTAACTCTTCACGCTGCTCCCAAGCAAGTTCCCAAGCACAGCCCCAAACTGTGCCTCAGTTTCCTCACCTGTAAAATGGGGACAATCTTAGTAACTACCTCATAGGGTAGTGATGTGGATTGAATTAATGAATGAATGTAAAGAGCATGGAGTGCCTGGCGCATAGCAAATGCTACGTGAGTGTCAGTGGCTATTGTCACGGTTATCGTTTTTATTTATTTATTTTGAGACAGGGTCTTGCTCTGTCACTCAGGCTGGAGCGCAATGGCACGATCTCGGTTCACTGCAACGTCCGCCTCTCAGGAGTTCAGGCGATTCTCCTACCTCAGCCTCCCGAGTAGCTGGGATTACAGGCACCCACCACCATGCTCAGCTAATTTTTGTATTTTTAGTAGAGATGGGGTTTCACCATGTTGGTCACCTGGTCTCGAACTCCTAAACTCAGATGATCTGTCCACCTTGGCTTCCCAAAGTGCTGGGATTACAGGCGGAGCCACCGCGCCCAGCCGGTTATTGTTTTTATTGAGTCCTACTGCGTGCTGGTCATTGCACTAAGTGCTGGGAATACAACAGTGACCAAGATAGACTCAGCCTTCAGAGTTCTATTCTGATGAGGGATAAGATCAACCACAAGCAACTAAACCAATAATTTCCAATATGATATCTAGGAGTCTTCGGTGCCATGGAGAAAAATAAAGCCAAACAAGTGAAAAGAGATGAAAGAGAACACTGTCCATTGTGATCAGGGAAGGCTTCCATGAGGAAGTGACATTTGAGACCCAGGAATGTGAGAGGAGCATGGGTGTTCCTGGACCAAACTGAGGGTCGGGCTGCTATTTCTTGTGGTCCAATAACAAGATGCAGATTAACTGGGGAGGAAGAGAGTTTTTATTTCTGTAACCAGTTACAGGGAGAAGGCCTGGAAAATATCGCCAGACCAACTCAAAATGACAAAGTTTTCCAGAGCTTATATACCCTCTAAGCTATACATCTACATGTAAGCGTGCATTCATTTAAAGACATAAGTGACTAACTTCTTTTAATCTATCAGATCTGAATCCTGAAGACCTTCCTTTGGAACCTCAGTAAATTTACTTAATCTGAATGGGTCCAGATGCTGGGGTAATCACCCTTAACTTGTCTCCTGCTAAATCATGGAGGTTTGGGGAGTCCTTCAGACACCCAGTAAAACTTGTTTAATCCTAAATGGGTCCCATTAAGAATTCCTTCATTATTGGCTGGGAGCGGTGGCTCAAGCCTGTAATTGCAGCACTTTGGGAGGCCGAGATGGGCAGATCCCCCGAGGTCGGAAGTTCGAGACCAGCCTGACCAACATGGAGAAACCCCATCTTTACTAAAAATATAAAGCCATGAATATTGAGTGGGGATTGCTAGGGACATTTTGGGGGTCATCTGTCCCTCTGGCTGCTGTGTGGAGAGCAGACAGTGGAGGTCATTTCTGATAGGCCTATAGGTGAGAGGCAGTGCAGAGACTCAGGCCCAGAGAGAGAAAGCAACTTATGGAACGCTGCACAGCTAGTAGGGGGGTTGGAGCTGAGCTTTCAGCCCAGATGCTCAGGTTGGTCAGTGGGTAGGAAGTTGCCTCGCCCAGATCCTAGGAACAAGCCAACGAGCTGGTGAAGGGGGCTTCTAACCTGAGCTCTCATTTTTCTGCCGTAGGTTCTCACACCCCCGCCTCCCGAGGTTTAGCCTGAGCAGGGTTGTGGAAGGCTGGGGCCCATTGACAGCACGATGGTGACGGAGCAGGAGGTGGATGCCATCGGGCAGATGCTGGTGGACCCCAAGCAGCCCCTGCAGGCCCGCTTCCGGGCGCTGTTCACGCTGCGCGGGCTCGGCGGCCCAGGCGCCATTGCCTGGATCAGCCAGGCCTTCGCTGACGATTCCGCCCTGCTCAAGCATGAGCTGGCCTACTGCCTGGGCCAGATGCAGGATGCCCGCGCCATCCCCGTGCTGGTGGACGTGCTGCAAGACACCCGTCAGGAGCCCATGGTGCGCCATGAGGCAGGTGAGCACCTGTCTGTGTCCCGGGCACCTGCTCCCTCCTGCCTGACCTCTTCATGACCCCATGTGTCCCCATTCTCACTCAGGTGATAAATACCAGGGTGGTCAACTGCCCCATAAGGCACCAGCTAGTAAATACCTGCAGCTCTGCAGCCAGACAGCGAATCAGTGAAGCCAGCGTAGGTCGTCTGTCACCAAATGGCTAAGGTTGTGTGCCCAGACAATCCCAGTTGGGTGGGGGGCAGGGGCGGTGGCTCAGGCCTGTAATCTTAGCACTTTGGGAGGCCCAGGAAGGTTTGAACTCAGGAGTTCAAGACCATCCTGGGCAACATGGCAAAACCCTGTCTCTAGAAAAAATACAAAAGTTAGCCAGGCACGGTGGCATGTACCTGTAGTCCCAGCTATTTGGGAGGCTGAGGAGAGAGAATCGCTTGAGCCCGGGTAGTCAAGGTTGCAGTGAGCCGTGATCGCGCCACTGCATTCCAGCCTGGGCAACAGAGTGAGATCCTGTCTGTAAAAAAACAAAACACAAACTTCATTTGTAAATGCTGAGATTTGAATTTCATATAAATTCCACCCATCAGGAAGTACTATCCCTTTGATTTTTTGTTTTAAACCATTTATTTGTTTTGAGTCAGAGTCTCGCTCTGTCACCCAAGCTGGGGTACTGTGGTGCTGTCTTGGCTTACTGCAACCGCTGCCTCTCAGATTCAAGTGATTCTCCTGCCTTAGCCTCCCAAGTACCTAGCATTACAGGTGTGTGCCACCACGCCTGGGTGATTTTTGTGTTTTTAGTAGAGATGGGTTTTGTCATGTTGGCCAGGCTGGCCTTAAGTGATCCACCTGCCTCGGCCTCCCAAAGTGCTGGGATTACAGGCGTGAGCCACCACGCCCAGCCTTAAACCCTTAAAAGTGTTTTGAAAACCAGTTTTTGCTCATATAAAAACAGGCGACAAGCCATAGATCCCCACTCCTAATGTATGTTAGATTTACTCCACTCATTGGACGTACCTTTTTGAGCACCTACTGTATGCCGGGCTCTGTCACGTATGTGAGAGACAAAACAGTGACAAGACAGATACAAGCTGGGCATTGTGGCTCACGCCTATGGTCCCGGCTACTCAAGAGGCTGAGGCAGAAGGATTACTTGAGCCAGGGAGCTTGAGGCTGTAGTGGGCCATGATCGCGCCACTGCACTCCAGCCTGGGCAACAGAGCGAGACCCTGTCTCAAAAAAAAAAAGACTGTTCAAGTCAGGTGCAGTGGCTCACGCCTGTAATCCCAGCAATTTGGGAGGCTGAGGCGGGTGGATCACCTGAGGTCAGGAGTTCAAGACTAGCCTGGACAACATGGTGAAACTCCGTCTCAACTAAAAACACAAAAAAATTAGCGGGGCGTGGTGACAGACACCTGTAATCCCAGCTACTTGGGGAGGCTGAGGCAGGAGAATCGCTTGAACCCGGGAAGCGGAGTTTGCTGTGAGTGGAGATCACGCCATTGTACTCCAGCCTGGGCCACAAGGGCAAAGCTCTGTCTAAAAAAAAATAAGGACTGTTGTAGCAAGGGACCTAGACAGCAAAGGACGCCAGTGAGTCAGGTAGTTGGTGCGTCTGTGTCACTGGGATTGTGTTTCTGTAACCAGTGAGTTCATTTGCAATCAGCGCGTGGGAGGTACCTGACACAGAGCGTGTGTTGGCGCACACGGAACTGACTCTTCCCGGCAGAGGGAGCCTGCCAGGCAGGTGCACAAATGCAAACTGCAACCTTCGGGAAAGGCAAAAGCCACCAGCTCAGCTGCCTCACAGGCAGGGCCCTTGAACTCAATTCTGAAAAAAATCAAACGAACATCTGCACGCAGGGCTCTGCGGGGAGCCGCCGCCAACCTAGCTCCGACCTGGGCTTGCTACGCCTGCGCTTGCGCCTGCACCCGAACCCACCCAAGTGCAGCCCCAGTGGCCCCAAAGTGGTCTCCAGCCGGCAGGCCTGGCCTGTTTGGGGCTTTTTTTTTTTTTTTTTTTGGAGACAGGGCCTCACTGTGTCGCCCCTGCTGGATTACAGTGGTGTGATCATAGCTCACTGCAACCCTGACCTCCTGGGTTCTTGGAACTGCTTGTCAGCTGTGATCCCAAGTTGCAGGGACGTACTTGTCTCCCCGTCTCATGGTGCGGGCCGAGATCGGGTCCGTTTTGCTCTGAGCGGCAGCCGGGTGCGGTTCCAGGCAATGCCTCGCTCTGGGGAGGGGATGCTGATTGGTCCAGTGGGGAGCCTGTACCCACTGCTGCTCCAATCAGCCATGGCCAGAGGCGGGGCTTCCCCACAGGGGCAGAGCCGTGGGAGGGGTGTCCTCTGGTCGCACAGGTAGCCGGGGCGTTTTCCACACATCCATCCCACCAACGTGAACTCTCTGGCTGCTGCTTCTCAGGGGAGGCCCTGGGGGCCATCGGGGACCCGGAGGTTCTGGAGCTCCTGAAGCAATATTCCTCGGACCCCGTCATCGAGGTAACCAGGCCCCCGCTTGTCTCCCTGCCAGTCTCGGGTCCCTGGGAAGCCCTACCCAGCCCTGCCCTAGCCCTAGCCTGGAGCAGCCTCAAACCTTCCCCATCTCTGGTTGCCAGGGCGACCATTAGCCCAAGGATGCCCCAGGGATGAGGGAGGCGAGGGCGACAACCCGGACAGACACTTGCTGAGCCCCATTTGGCAAAACGGCGACAACCAGCTTTGCTCACCCTCTTCCATCCTGGGCCTTGAGCCCCTGAGCTGGCCTGACCCCCTTTCTCTTAACCCCCACGTCCAGTCCCTCTGCCAAGACCCCTCTGAACCCACCCAGTGCCCTCTCTCTACCTCTGATACCTTGCCCTGGCCCACCAGACCTCTTCAGGGGTCCCCGGCTTCCTTCCAACATTTCTTCTTCTTTTTTAAAGTAACAGTTTTATTGCCAGGTGCTATGGCTCACGCCTGTAATCCCAGCACTTTGGGAGGCCAAGGCGGGAGGATCACCTGAGGTCAGGACTTCGAGATCAGCCTGGCCAACATGGTGAAACCCCGTTTCTACTAGAAATACAAAACTTAGCTGGGTGTGGTGGTGTGCGCCTGTAATCTAAGCTACTCAGAGGCTGAGGCAGGAGAATCGCATGAACCTGGGAGGCGGAGGTGGCAGTGAGCTGAGATTGCACCCCTGTACTCTAGTCTGGGTGACAGAGTGAGACTGTGTCAAAAAAAAAAAAAAAAGGATTAGCTTTATTGAGATGTTCACACACCTCCCATTCACCTTTCCATAGTGTGCCCTTTAGTGGTTTTACATACGTTCAGACTCGTGCAGCTATCACCACTGTCCAATTCCAGAACGTTCTCATCACCCCAAAAGTAAACCCATTGCCCCCCATCAGCAGTCACTCCACATCGCCTGCCCCGGCCCCTGCACCCGGCAACCATGCATTTCCTTCCTGTCTCTGGATGGGCCTGTCTTGGACATTTCATAGAAATGGGATTGCACACCGTGTGGCATTCTGTGTCTGCCTTCTCTCACTGAGCATGATGTCCTCAAGGTGCATCCATGCTGTGGCCTATGTCAGAGCCTCCTTTTCCTTTCTTTTTTTTTTTTTGAGACGGAGTCTCACTCTGTCGCCCAGGCTGGAGTGCAGTGATGTGATCTCGGCTCACTGCAAGCTCCACTTCCTGGGTTCAAGAGATTCTCCTGCCTCAGCCTCCCCAGTAGCTGGGATTATAGGCGCCTGCCACTGTGCCCGGCTAATTTTTGAATTTTTCTTTTTAGTAGAGATGGGGTTTCACCATCTTGGCCAGGCTGGTCTTGAACTCCTGACCTCGTGATCCACCCGCCTCGGCCTCCCAAAATGCTGGGATTACAGGCATAAGCCACTGCGCCCAGTTTTTTTTTTTTTTTTGAGACGGGAGTCTTATTCTGTCACCCAGGCTGGAGTGCAGTGGCCGGATCTCAGCTCACTGCAAGCTCTGCCTCCTGGGTTTACGCCACTCTCCTGCCTCAGCCTCCCGCCCCCCAAGTAGCTGGGACTGCAGGCGCCCGCCACCTCGCCCGGCTAGTTTTTTGTATTTTTTTAGTAGAGACGGGGTTTCACCGTGTTAGCCAGGATGGTCTCAATCTCCTGATCTCATGATCCGCCCGTCTCGGCCTCCCAAAGTACTGGGATTACAGGCTTGAGCCACCGCGCCCGGCCCTTTTTTTTTTCTTTCTTTTTTCGAGACAGAGTCTCGCTGCAACGCCCAGGCTGGAGTGCAGTGGTGGCACAATCTCCGCTCACTGCAACCTCTGCTTCCTGGGTTCAAGCGATTCTCCTGCCTCAGCCTCCCCAGTAGCTGGGATTATAGGCACCCGCCACCACGCCTGGCTAATTTTTGTGTTTTCGGTGATCTGCCCACCTTGGCCTCCCAAAGTGTTGGGATTACACACGTGAGCCACAGCACCTAGCCTATTCTTTTATGTTCAGGTGGATCACCTGAGGTCAGGAGTTCGAGACTAGCCTGGCCAAAATAGAGAAACACCGTCTCTACTAAAAATAAAAAAATTAGCCTGGCGAGGTGGTGGGCACCTGTAGTCCCAGCTACTTGGGAGGCTGAGGCAGGAGAATCGCTTGAACCTGGGAGGGGGAGGTTGCAGTGAGCCAAGATTGCACCACTGCACTCCAGCCTGGGCAACAGAGCGGGCATAATCTTCTTTATAGTAATACCCATTATAATCGGAGGCTTTGGGAATTGGTTAGTGCCCCTAATAATTGGTGCTCCTGACATGGCATTCCCCCGCATAAATAATATAAGCTGCTGACTCCTTCCCCCCCTCTTTCCTGCTACTACTTGCATCTGCCATAGTAGAGGCTGGCACCCAGGACACCTTATCTCTATAAAGAAAAAAAATAATGAAACAAATTTTTATTTTATTAGTTTCTTCTTTATAGAGGCGAGGTCCCACTCTGTCACCCGGGCTGGTCTGGAACTCCTGGGCTCAAGCGATCCTCCTGCCTTGGTCTCCCTAACTGCTGGGATTATGGGCATGAGCCACCACCTCCAGCCCCATCGTTCCTTTCTGTGGCTGAGTCACGTTCCGTGGTGTAGACGGCTCATGCCGTGTCAGTCCACTCACTGTGGCTGATGCTTGGTTTATCTCTGCTTTTTAGCCATTATGAGTCACTCCACCACGGACATGCGTGTGCACGTGTTTGTGTGGACATGCGTGTTCCTTTCTCCCCTGCCACTTCTCGTCCACATCCCACCCTGACCCTCAGTCTTTCCTCCTCCGGGGGCAGCAGCGGGTACGTGTGACACTCAATTCTGCTGTTCTGTTCCATGCTTAAAGCTCTTACCGTGTGTCATCACCTTTAGAACAAAATCCCAAGCCCTCACCATGGCCCGCAGGCCTTACCTAGTCAGGCTGGGCCCCGCGTGTCCCCTTGGCCCTCATCCCTCCTGCAGGGTCCTGCCTCAGGGCCTTTGCACTTGCTTCCCCATCCCCGGGTCTCCACCTGACTCCCTCCCTAAGCTGGTTTAGGTCTCTGCGTCCACATCACCTCCCTGAGGCCCTCCCCAGCCCTCCAGCTGTCCCCATCACTCACAAGTCAGCCACCCCTGCTGGCTTACTTCCTGCCTGGAAGGATCGGTTAGTTACCCTGCCAGTGGCTCTCTCCCCTAAGCTGACATCCCGGGAGGATGGGGAAGGGCCCCCGTGGCCCCCCAGGACCAACTGCTGTCTGCCTACTCCCTCCCCGCAGGTGGCCGAGACCTGCCAGCTGGCTGTGCGCAGGCTGGAGTGGCTGCAGCAGCACGGCGGGGAGCCGACGGCAGGACCCTACCTCTCCGTGGACCCTGCCCCGCCGGCTGAGGAGCGTGACGTGGGGCGCCTGCGGGAGGCGCTGCTGGACGAGTCCCGGCCGCTCTTCGAGCGATACCGCGCCATGTTCGCCCTGCGCAACGCGGGAGGCGAGGAGGCAGCCCTGGCGCTGGCTGAGGGTGAGGAGGGGCTCCTGGGGTGGGGTCCTGGGCAGTGCCTCGCTGTGAGGTTCAGTGATGGCATCTGTGCAGTGGGGCCGCCGCCTGCCCCAGGGAAGGGCATACCGGGCCTGGCCCCAAGCATTTCCCATGGGGCCTGTTAAGAACCCGTGCGAGCGTCCCTGGGTCCCCACAGCTCCTAGCTCTTCCCGCCCCCATAGCTGCAGTCACTTCCCCTGGACAGCCCTAATCACTGGGGCTGGGGGCAGGGGTGTCCTCAAGATAGAGCACTCCAGGTTGGGCATGGTAGCTCACGCCTGTCCTCCCAGCACTTTGGGAGGCCGAGGTGGGAAGATCGCCAGGACTTTGGGACCTGCCTGAGCAACATAGCAAGACCCCATGTCTTAAGAAAAGACAGAGCTCCCCTTCCCACCTCTCCTGGCCCCAGCGAGTGCCCCTCTCCCCTGCAGGCCTGCACTGTGGGAGCGCCCTCTTCCGCCACGAGGTCGGCTACGTCCTGGGACAGCTGCAGCATGAGGCGGCGGTGCCCCAGTTGGCAGCTGCCCTGGCCCGGTGCGCCGAGAACCCCATGGTGCGGCACGAGTGCGCAGAGGCCCTGGGCGCCATCGCCCGGCCCGCCTGCCTGGCCGCGCTGCAGGCTCACGCGGACGACCCAGAGCGCGTGGTGCGTGAGAGCTGCGAGGTGGCTCTGGACATGTATGAGCACGAGACCCGGAGAGCCTTCCAGTACGCGGACGGCCTGGAGCAGCTACACGGGGGCCCCTCCTAGGGCCCCGCCGTCACCTGGGGCTCCCTGAGGACTCTTGAGGGCCGCTCCTCCCCTGCAGGGCTTTGGCATCTAAACTGGGTGTGTGTGTGAATCGGTGTCATCGCTTGTGTCTTGCTGGGTGCACAGTTGCTGTCCTTCTCTGGGACCCAGGAGCTGCCTTTGTGCTGTGACTCCCTGAGTCCACTGGCAGCTCCCCGGGGCCTAGCGCAGGGCTGTAGCGTGGAAGTTTCCAGTTCAGGGGTGGGACTCTGCGGGAGGCTCTGGGATGCCCGGCTGGGGACAGGGGAGGATTGCCAGGGAAGCCAGGGGCAGAGCTGGGGCTCTTGGAGGAGGCTGGCATTATGGCGGCTTCAGCTCCACTAGGAATGAAGCCTAGGGTCTGGGGGCCTCTGATTCCCCCACCCCCAGGCCTGGGCAGGGATGGGCTGGTGGTCCCTGAGTGGGTCAGGTAGGGCACAGGGGCCAGGGAGGGACAAGCAGACCCCACAGTGCTGCCCAGATGGAATATTAAATTATTTTTGCCGAACATCGACTCCTGAGCGTGTTGGGTGAAGGGAGCGTGGGAGGGAGGGAGAGGTGGGGGCTTTCAGGAAACGTTGCCTGAGAATGTGTGCCCAGCCAACTCCCTCCAAAGGGGCTCTGGGGAAACCGCCCTCCAGCCTCGCCCTTCCCGGACCCCCATCTTCTCCCAGCTCCTCCGTGTGTGGCCAGAGACAGCCCACTTACCTCTCTGTAAAATGGGCAAAGCCGTAGAATCACAGGTGCACAGCTCCTGGTCTGCAGCCAGAGAAGCCAAAACCAGAAGACAGGCGGCCAAACGGACGGGAACCGACTGTCCGCTGAGCAGTGTTCTCCGCTGGAGCGCTCGATCCTGCCCCCGGGGTGTCGGTTTCGCTTGTCATGGGGTGGGGGGTGGGGGTGTGCAGCTGGTATCTAGTCAGAGAGTTGGGGGAGGCCAGGGATGTGGAAGACACCCTCCAGCACTCAGTCTCCACAACAGAGAATGATCCGGCCCCAAATGAGTGCAGAGATTGAGACACCTGCCTGAAAGTCACATGTTTGATTATAGGTTTCTAATTTTATTTTTTTATTATTTTTGTTGAGATGGGATTTCACTCTTGTTAACCAGGCTGGAGTGCAATGGCGCGATCTCAGCTCATTGCAACCTCCACCTGCCAGGCTCAAGCATTTCTCCTGCCTCAGCCTAACAAGTAACTGGGATTATAGGCGGGCACCATCACGCCCAGCTAAATTTTTTTTGTTTGTATTTTTTTTTTTGAGACGGAGTCTCGCTCTGTCACCAGGCTGGAGTGCAGTGGTGCTATCTCGGCTCACTGCAAGCTCTGCCTCCCGGGTTCACCCCATTCTCCTGCCTCAGCCTTCTGAGTAGCTGGGACCACAGATGCCACGCCCAGCTAATTTTTTGTATTTTTAGTAGACATGGGTTTCATCATGTTAGCCAGGATGGTCTCCATCTCCTTACCTTATGTTATGATCTGCCCGCCTCAGCCTCCCAAAGTGCTGGGATTACAGGTGTGAGCCACCACACCTGGCCTGTTTGTATTTTTACTAGAGACGGGGTTTCACCACGTTGGTCAGGTTGGTCTCAAATTCCTGACTTCAGGTGATCCACCCGTCTGGGCCTCCCAAAGTTCTGGGATTACAGGCGTGAGCCACCACGCCCAGCCTTTTTTTTTTTTTCCCTCCCCTGGAGATGGAGTCTTGCTCTGTCGCCCAGGCTGGAGTGCATTGGCGTGATCTCAGCTCTCCGCAACCTCTGCCTCCCAGGTTCAAGCAACTCTCCTGCCTCAGCCTCCCAAGTAGCTGGGATTACAGGCATGTGCCACCATGCATGCCCGGCTAAGTTTTGTATTCTTAGTAGAGATGAGGTTTCACCATGTTGGCCAGGCTGGTCTTGAACTCTTGACCTTGTGATCCGCCCACCTTGGCCTCCCAAAGTGCTGGAATTACAGGCGTGAGCCACTGCGCTTGGCCCGTCTTTTTTTTTTTTTTTTTTTTTTAATGGAGAGGGTCTCGCTCTGCCTCCCAGGCTGTAGTACAGTGGTGGATCACTGCAGCTCACTGTAGCCTCGACCTTCTGGGCTCAAACGATCCTCCTATCTTGGCCTCCCAAGCAGTTGGGACCTCAGGTTTGCCCTACTATGCCTAATTTTTGTATTTTTTGTAGAGACGGGGTCTCAATATGTTTTGTTTTTTCTGTTTTTTTTTTTTTTTGAGACGGAGTCTCGCTCTGTCGCCCGGGCTGGAGTGCAGTGGCCGGATCTCAGCTCACCGCAAGCTCCGCCTCCCGGGTTTACGCCATTCTCCTGCCTCAGCCTCCCGAGTAGCTGGGACTACAGGCGCCAGCCACCTCGCCCGGCTAGCTTTTTGTATTCTTTAGTGGAGACGGGGTTTCACTGTGTTAGCCAGGATGGTCTCGAACTCCTGACCTCGTGATCCGCCCGTCTCGGCCTCCCAAAGTGCTAGGATTACAGGCTTGAGCCACCACGCCTGGCCTTTCTTTTTTTTTTAAGGCAGAGTTTTGCTCTGTTTCCCAGGCTGGAGTGCAGTGGCATGATCTCGGCTCACTCACTGCCAGCTCTGCCTCCCTGGTTCACGCCATTCTCCTGCATCAGCCTCCCAAGTAGCTGGGACCACAGGCACCTGCCACCATGCCCGGCTAATTTTTTGTATTTTTAGTAGAGATGAGATTTCACCGTGTTAGCCAGGATGGTCTCGATCTCCTGACCTCGTGATCCACCCACCTCGGCCTCCCAAAGTGCTGGGATTACAGGTGTGAGCCACTGCGCCCGGCCTGTTTTGTTCTGTTTTGAGACAGGGTCTCACTCTGTTGCCTAGGCTGGAGTGCGGTTGTACAATCTCGGCTCATTACACCCTCTGCCTCTCAGGTTTAAGCGATTCTTGTGTCTCAGCCTCCTGAATAGCTGGGACTACAGGCACGTGCCACCACGCCTGGCTAATTTTTGTATTTTTAGTAGAGACAGGGTTTTACCATGTTGGCCAGGCTGGTCTTGAACTCCTGGCCTCAAATGATCCGTCCTCCTCAGCCTCCCCTAAGTGCTGGGATTACAGACATGAGCCACGTGCCTGGCCATCTTGTTTACGTTTTAGAGACAGTGTTGCTCTGTTGCCCAGGCGGGAGTGCAGTGGCTTGATCTAAGTTCACTGCAACTTCTGCCTCCCAGGCTCAAGTGATCCTCCCACTTCAGCCTCCTGAGCAGCCAGCATCCATTCTACTGTGGTTCCGTGATGTTCTCTCTCTTGCCATCTGTCCTCTCTGTCACTTTCTTGTTGGCCTCTAACCTCCCTCATCCTCACTCAGCTGATGACCTTGCTTTCGGCTTCGGTGAGAAAATCAAACAGACCTTCCGTGCACCGCCACCAACAGCTGTGCCCACCTGCCTGCCCCCGTGCTGGGCATGCTGCCTCCCCTCCTGCCCGCTAATGCTGGCTGGTGAACTGTTGGTTCTGCTAGCCAAGACTTACTTAAGATCCTTATGGCTGTACAACAAATTCCTCCAAACTTAGCAACTTCAAACAGCTGGACTTGGGTCGAATCGTGTCCCCCCAAAAGACTTGCCCAGGTGGTAACCCCTTGTACCCATGAATGTGACCTGATTTGGAAATAGAGTCTTTGCAGATGTTCTTTTTTTTTTTTTTTCTTGAGACCGAGTCTTGCTCTGTCGCCCAGGCTGGAATGCAGTGGCGCAATCTCGGCTCACTGCAAGCTCCGCCTCCCGGGTTTACACCATTCTCCTGCCTCAGCCTCCCGAGTAGCTGGGACTACAGGCGCCCGCCATCTCACCCGGCTAGTTTTTTTTTTTTTGTATTTTTTAGTAGAGACGGGGTTTCACCGTGTAGGCCAGGATGGTCTCGATCTCCTGACCTCGTGATCCACCCGTCTCGGCCTCCCAAAATGCTGGGATTACAGGCTTGAGCCACCGTGCCTGGCCTGCAGATGTTCTTAAAGATCTCAGCATGAAATCACCCTGGATTTAGAGTAGACCCTAAATCCAATGATCAGTGTCCTTATAGAGACGGAGAAGTAGACCTGAGCGTGGTGGCACATGCCTATAGTCCCAGCTACTCTAGAGGCCAAGGCAGGATCTCTTATGCCCAGGAGTTCAAGATCAGCATGGGCACCATAGTGAGACCTCCATCTCTTAAACAACAACAACAACAACAACAACAAAGACAAGGCTAGATGCAGTGGCTCACACCTGTAATCCCAGCACTTTGGGAGCCTGAGAGGGGTGGACCATGAGGTCAGGAGATCGAGAC
>NC_045454.1:49322497-49334759 GCF_002776525.5 Piliocolobus tephrosceles
GACAGAGCGAGACTCCGTCTCAAAAAAAAAAAAAAAAAAAAAAGAAAACCCCCAGAAATAGAGGAAAGAAGACAGATACCTTTGCTGTGGGTCAGGAGTCTGGGAGCAGCTTCTCTGGATGTTTCTGGCTTTGCGTGTTTCATGAGGTTGCAGTCAAGCTGTCGGCCAGGGCTGCCTCATCTGAAGGCTCTACTGGGACCGAAGGAGCCACTTCCAAAGTAGTGCCTTCCCACGTGACATTGGCCTTCTGAGCTACCTCTTTTGCTCACCAACTCCTGGTCCTTCTCATCAACTCACAGCCGTCACTTCAGCCATTCCCCCTTTTCCTCTCCTGCCTCGTTGGTTTCCTCTCTTTACCCATCAGCACAGACCAGCTGTGATTTTTTAAAACAACAAGAAAAAGCTGGGCACAGTGGCTTACACCTGTAATCCTGGCATTTTGTGAGGCTGATCTACCTCACTTGAGGTAGATCACTTGAGGTCAGGAGTTAGAGACCAGCCTGTCCAACATGGTGAAATCCTGTCTCTGCTAAAAATACATTAGCTGGGCATGGTGGCACACGCTTGTAGTCACAGCTACCTGGAAGGCTGAGGCATGAGAATTGCTTAAACCTGGGAAGTGGAGTTTGCAGTGAGCTGAGATTGCCCCACTGCACCCCAGCCTGGGCAACAGAGGGAGACTGAGTCTTAAAACAACAACAACAACAACAAAAAAACAAAACCCTGGAAAGTAGACCCAGCTACTTGGGAAGCTGAGGCAGGAGAACTGCTTGAAGCTGGGAGGTGGAGGTTGCAGTGAGCAGAGACCATACCACTACACTCCAGCCTGGGTGACACCACCAGACTCTGTCTCAAAAGCAAACAAACAAGGCCGGGCGCGGTGGCTCAAGCCTGTAATCCCAGCACTTTGGGAGGCCGAGATGGGCGGATCACGAGGTCAGGAGATGGAGACCATCCTGGCTAACCCGGTGAAACCCCGTCTCTACTAAAAAATACAAAAAAACTAGCCGAGCGAGGTGGCCGGCGCCTGTAGTCCCAGCCACTCGGAGGGCTGAGGCAGGAGAATGGCATAAACCCGGGAGGCGGAGCTTGCAGTGAGCTGAGATCTGGCCACTTTACTCCAGCCTGGGTGACGGAGCAAGACTCCGTCTCAAAAGAAAAAAAAAAAAAAAGCAAACAAACAAAACTCAAATATAATAAAAAGCTGCCCCCTTTTTTGTAGAGACAAGATCTAGCTCTGTCACCCAGGCTGGAGTACAGTGGCACAATCTTAGCTCACTGCAGCCTCCAACTCCTGGGCTTAAGCAATCTTCCTGCCTCAGCCTCCCAAGTCCCTGGGACTACAGACATGAACCACTGTGCCTGGCAAGGGTCACATTTTGTTTTGTTTTGTTTTGTTTTGTTTTGGGGATGGAGTCTCACTCTATCACTCAGGCTGGAGTGCAGTGGCGCGATCTCGGTTCACTGCAACCTCCGCCTCCCGGGTTCAAGCAATTCTCCTGCCTCAGCCTCCCGAGTAGCTGCGATTATAAGCGCATGCCACCACGCTTGGCTAATTTTTGTATTTTTAGTAGAGATGGGGTTTCACCATGTTGGTCAGGCTGGTCTTGAACTCCTGACCTCATGATCAGCTTTCCTCGGCCTCCCAAAGTGCTGGGATTACAGATGTGAGCCACCGCGCCCGGGAATGCTCACACAGTTCTTTTTTTTTTTTTGAGACGGAGTCTCGCTCTGTCACCCGGGCTGGAGTGCTGTGGCCGGATCTCAGCTCACTGCAAGCTCCGCCTCCCGGGTTCACGCCATTCTCCTGCCTCAGCGTCCCGGGTAGCTGGGACTACAGGCGCCGCTACCTCGCCCGGCTAGTTTTTTGTAGTTTTTAGTAGAGACGGGGTTTCACCGTGTTAGCCAGGATGATCTCGATCTCCTGACCTCGTGATCTGCCCGTCTCGGCCTCCCAAAGTGCTGGGATTACAGGCTTGAGCCACCGTGCCCGGCCTCACACAGTTCTACACATACTTGCATCTCCTCCTCTCAAAACCCCAGGAAACTTTACCCACCCCATTGTAGAGAGAAGCCAGGGAATCCCGGAGAACCAAGGTCATGCTGTGATGGGCAGAGCTGGGATTTGAACCCAGGTCTTCCTCACCACCACCTCATACTGCCTTGTCCTGGCTCCCTGGCCCCTGGCTGCTTGGAATTCCTTGTGTTTCTCCCCAGGTTTCTCCTCTGCAGTGTTCCTAACTCAGAAAATGGCAACACCATCATCGCAGGCATTTAGTCTAAAAACACAGGTTTGGTTAATGAAAAGTCTATCCCCAAGGCTGGGTGCGGTGGCCCAGGCCTATAATCCCAGCACTTTGTGAGTCTGAGGCAGGAGGATCACTTGAGCCCAGGAGTTAAAAGACAGCCTGGGCAACAGAGTGAGACCCTGTTTCTATAAAAAATATAGAAAATTAGGTAGGTGTGGTGGCACAGACCTGTAGTCCCAGCTATTCGGGAGGCTGAGGTAGGAGGATCGCTTGAGCATGGGCAGTCAAGGCTGCAGTGAGCCAAGATCCCACCACTGCACTCCAGCCTGGGTGACACAGCAAGGCCCTGTCTCAAAAAAAAAAAAAAAAAAAAAAAAAGGTCCATCTCAAATCTGCCCACTCTCCTTCAACTAGGACTAGCTCAGTCCCCTCCTGGCTTCCCCACTGGCCCCCACAGCCTGTTTCCCCCAAAGAAACCACGAGGGGGCACCAGTGAGCACCTGTGTCAGGACCCGTCCCTCCTCTGCCCACAGCCCTCCATGGCTCTCACCTCCCTCAGGGTCTAGGCCCAGTCAGGGTCTAGGCCCAAGTCTTCCTCACAGTCTACACGGCCCTGCAGGGCCTGCGCTGACAGCTCCCCGTCCTCCCCTCCCCCCACTCCTCCAGCTCGCTCTGCTCCAGCCACACTGGCCTCCTCACTGTTCCCCCAACATGCCAGGCACAGTCCTGCCCCAGGGCCTTTGCAGGGGCTGTGCCCTCTGCTTGGAACTGTCTTTCCCCTGGTTCTCCCATGGCTGGTTCCCTTTTTCCTCCAGGCCTTTGCTCAAATGTCACCTCCTCAGTGATGCCTTGGGAGCCCTATTTTTTTTTTTTTTTTTTTTGACATAGTCTCACTCTGTCACCCAGGCTGGAGTGCAGTGGTGCAATCACAGCTCACTGCAGCCCCGAACTCCTGGGCTCAAGCAATCTTCCCACCTCAGCCTCCTAAGTAGCTAGGACTACAGGCACGTACCACGCCTGGCTAGTTTTTAAAGTTTTTGTAGAGATGTGGTCTTGCTATGTTGTCCAGGGTGGTTTTGAACTCCTGGCTCAAGCGATCCTCTTGCCTCAGCCCCCCAAAGTGTTGGGACGACAGGCATGAGCCATGGCACCCAGCCACACCTCCCTTTCTCACCTAATATGTCATTTATTCTAAGATTACATTTCTTTCTTAGCATCCATCTCCTTCCCTGGAATGTCAGGTTTTGGCCTTTCTTTTTTTTATTTTTTCCTTTTTTTTTTTTTTTTGATACGGAGTTTCGCTGTGTTGCCCAGGCTGGAATGCAGTGGGATGATCTCGGCTCACTGCAACCTCCACCTTCCAGGTTCAAGCTACTCTCCTGCCTCAGCCTCCCGAGTAGCTGGGACTACAGGCGCCCGCCACCACACCCAGCTAGTTTTTGTATTTTTAGTAGAGATGGGGTTTCACCATGTTGGCCGGGCTGGTCTCAAACTCCTTTCTCAAGTGATCCACCCACCTCAGCCTCCCAAAGTACTGGGATTACAGGCATGAACCACCACGCCCGGCCTAGTCTTTCTTACTCATAGCTGTGTTCCAGCACCTAAGAGAGTGCCCAGCCTTAGTCACTGCTCAATACATATTCGATGAATGAATGAACAGCCAGGCACAGTGGTGAGGACTTGTAGTTCCTGCTACTAGGGAGACTGAGGCGGGAGGATCGCTTGAGCCCGGGAGGTTGAGGGTGCAGTGAGCTATCATGGGCTCACTGCACTCCAGTACTCAGGGCGACAGAGCAAGACCCTGTCTCAAAAATAATAATAAAATTAGCCAGGTGTGGTGGCGGTCACCTGTAATCCCAGCTACTCTGGAGGCTGAGGTGGGAGGATCACTTGCATCCCGGAGGCGGAGGTTGCAGCAAGCTGAGATCTCGCCTTTGCACTCTAGCCTGAGTGACAAGAGTGAAATTGTCTCAAAAAAAAATTAAATAAGGCCGGGCGCTGTGGCTCAAGCCTGTAATCCCAGCACTTTGGGAGGCCGAGACGGGCAGATCACGAGGTCAGGAGATCGAGACCATCCTGGCTAACACGGTGAAACCCCGTCTCTACTAAAAAATACAAAAAAAACTAGCCGGGGGAGGTGGCGGGCGCCTGTAGTCCCAGCTACTCAGGAGGCTGAGGCAGGAGAATGGCGTAAACCCGGGAGGCGGAGCTTGCAGTGAGCTTAGATCCGGCCACTGCACTCCAGCCTGGGCGACAGAGCAAGACTCCGTCTCAAAAAAAAAAAAAAAAAAAAAAAAAATTAATAAAATGATAAGACTTAAAAAGATGAATGAATGAAGAGAGTGAGCCGGCCGTGAGAAACTCTGGACAGGGCATTCCTGGGAGAAGGAAGGGCCAGTGCGGAGGCCCTGAGATGGGGACGGCCGGGCAGAGTCCTGGATGGAGCTGAGCAGGTGGGTTGCAGGTGGGCGGAAGTGATTTGCAATGTGATCAACCCCAGGCAGATGGTGGCCACGGGGCAGCCGCCCAATCCTCTTAGCGCAAAGCCCCTTAATACTTCCGCTGCGTGGGTCACCTCCGGGCCTCCCCTGTGCCAGGCGGACACCATGCCGGGGCTGGCGGCCCAGGGGGAGGCCGAGGGCTGGAGCCCGTCCCCGCCGCTGTACGAGGAGTACCGGCCGCCGCCCCTGGACACCATCCGCCTGCCCAGGTACGTGCTGTACCTGCTCCTGGCCGCACTGGTGGTGGTGGCCGTCGCCTACGCCATCGTGGGGCACCTCATCAAAGACCTCGCCCATGACCTGGCCGGTGAGCTGCCCCCACCGAAACCTAGCCTGGGCTGCTGCTGGACCACCCTGGGTGGGTGGTCAGGGGATCCAAGGGCCCCTCCTAGCTGGGGAGGGGACAGAGGAGGGTGGCCGGGGCCGGGGAGTTGCCTCACGAGCTCCTTTGCTGCAGACTGGGTGTTTGGTCCGAAGCCAGACCAGGAGGCCGCACCCCGGGAGCTGCGCCCCAGCCTGACCGGAGAGGACTTGGAGGGGCTGGACCTGCAGCTGGCCCTGGCCTGGCGGGGCGAGGAGGACGCCGGCGAGGGCGGCGGGGGAGCCCCCTCTGAACCCCCGCCTCCCCCGGAGCCCCGCCGCCCCTCCATTGCCTTCAAGGATCCCCCGCCTGGAAGCTCCTTCTGGAAGCTGATGTGAAGGTGAATCCTGAATCCGGGTTCTGGACGCTTTGGCGGTCGCGTAGACAGAACTTGTGCGCACCGGGGCCCTTTCTGCAAATCCTGAGCTCCCTGGTCGCAGTGGACGGCTTTCTCCTTCCCAGCGGACGGCTTTCTCCTTCCCAGCCGGCAGGTTCCGGGGGTTGGACGCTGGCTACTTTCACACTCTCAGAGCCGGCTCGGCTCAGCCTGGGCCCAGCAAACTGTGAACTAGAAGCACTAGGGCGATTTAAAACATGGTGATAGTATCGGCCAACCTTACCTAGCGCTTAGTGCGTATCTGCTGCTGTGCAGAGCAGGCTTTTTCTATGCAGTATCTCATTTAGTCCTCCAAGGTAGAACTGATCGCCCCCATTTAACAGATGGGGGAAACCGAGGCACGCAGTGGTGAAATGGCTTCGCCGAGGTCTCAGAGCAAGGAGTGCTTTTCTCAGAAAAAGCCCAGGCAACTGACTGACTTTGGAGGGCAGGATCTCCTAGGCAGGTCCCGCCCCCACCCCCTCTGCTGGGCTCCCCTATCTCCAAATCTTCTCCAGCCCCCACCTTGGCTGCTGGGTGGGCTTGTCTCTGAGGGGTGGTGCTGACTTCCTAACCAGATCGAGAGCTCTCAGACAGCAGCAAGGCCTCCTTCCCTTTCAAGCCCTGCACAAGATGGGATACACAGTAAGAGTTTAATAGATGCCTGCCTGGCTGGTTCAAGCAGACCTGTGGCCGTCCTCGGGCTGGGATGTGTGAGCCCTGTCCTGCTGAGTGGCCTGTCTGCTCAAAGGTTATCCACAGACCTCTGGAAGACAGGAAGTGGGAGCAACTCAGCAGGCGCTCATAAACACACGTGCGATGACGCTGGGCCTTCCTACCACTCACCTGGGCCATGGCTGCTCCCGTGTCAGCTGGGGTGGGGTCACCCTTTGCCTGGGCAGGGCCCGCTATCTAATCAGCCGAGGGACCAAAGTTGAGGACAGGAGAGCCTGGATCCTGAGTCATCAGCCCTTCGGGGCATCCCCCCTTGAGAGCTTCCAGGTTTGCAGGTGGACCACGGGCATATGGCCTCTGCACACCTTTCCTGTCCCCGTGTGCTCCCACGGCTGCCTGTGGGTCCCCAGGGGCCAAGAACCTGGGCGAGGCAGGATAAGCTGGGGGCGAGGCAGACCCGGCTTCAAATCCCAGGTTAGACCTGCTGCGTGACCTTGACTTTCCTGGGCTCTGCACGATGAGACTGGCACCATTTCGAGGGGTGTTCAGAAAGGAAATGCGATCTGTGAAATTGCCGAGCATGGAGCCTTGTGTGTACTCTGAGAACACAAAAGCCAACTCTCAAATTAATTTTGTTTTTAGAGACAAGGTCTTATTCTGTTGCCCAGGCTGGAGTGCAGTGGTGCAGTCATAGCTCGCTGCAGCCTCAGACTCCTGGGCTCAAGCGATCCTCTCACCTCAATCTCTTTGAGTAGCTGGGACTACAGGTGCAGGCCACCATGCTCAGCTAAGTTTTATGTTTTTTGTTTTAGAGACGGTAGGAGGTTGGTCTGGAACTCCTGGCCTCAAGCGATTCTCCCGCCTTGGCCTCCCAGAGTGCTGGAATTACAGGGGTGAGACACCGTACCCGGCCTTGGTGACTCTTTTTATTTCTTTTGCGACAAGGTCTTCCTCTGTCACCCAAGCTGGAGTGCAGTGGTGCGACCATAACTGGCTGCAGCCTCAGACTCCTGGGCTCAAGTGATCCTCCCACTTCAGCACACTCTAGTAGCTGGGACTGCAGGCGCCCGCCTCGCCTGGCTGATTTTTCTATTTTTGTAGAGATAGGGCTTCACTAAGTTGCCCAAGCTGGGCTCAAGGATCCGCCCGCCTTGGCCTCTCAATGTGGTGGGATTACAGGCGTGAGGCACCGGCGGGCACACCCTTTTAAAGATATTCTAGTTGTATTTGTCAGTTCCCCCTGTGCACAGAGTGGCAGGGGCCTGGGCCGGGAGGGGAGGTCGCAGTCATCTCAGTTCCGCCCCTGCAGCAGGGATCGCGAGGAGGTGGCGCTGAGGCTGATGGTCCCCAGGGCAGGGTGCAAGGAGGAGGGACTCCCTCAGTTAATTGTTACACAAGTCCAGAGTCTGGCCTCCCGAAGGGAGAGCGATGGGGCAGGAGCTGGCAGGGGAGGGCAGGATGCCCAACCAGATGGTGCCAGGGGAGGGCCCCGTTCCCAAGGTGTCAGGCATCACCAGCCCCGGGACCGCCTGTGCCTTATCACGGGGAGGCACGGCCTCGCCCACACCAAACCTGTGGACGCCGACCCGGCACCGCCGCTGGCTGGCTGCTGGCTCGCTCGACCGTCATGGAGGCCCTGGGGGTCCTTCTGGTGCTGGAGTTTCTGCTCCTCTCCCCGACGGAGGCCCAGCAGGGTAGGTGCAGGGGGGCAGGAGAGGGCGTCGTGGGATGTGGGAGCTGGTCAGGTGATCACCATCTCCCAACTTTCCATGGCGAGAAAGAGGAGAGGGGGCAAGAAGAAGAGGAAGGGTGGCTTGGGGGCCCTCCTCAAACCCTGCAGTCTTGCCAACCCCCCCCTCCCTGGGCTCTGCCCTCCTTTGTAAGGGCCACCCCACTGCCCACTTGAGCCTCTCCCTTCTCCAGCCCTTCTGAGCACACCTGGCTTGAGCTCGGCCCCACTCTCAGCTCCCGCCTCCTGCACAAGCCCCTCCCCATCTGAGCCCCCTCCTCCTTTGTAAGCCCCTCCTCTCACTCCTCCTTCTTTATAAACCCCTCCCCGAGTCCCTCCTCCTCTGTAAGTCCCTCCCCTCTGAGCCCCTCCTCCTTTATAAGCCCCTCCCCCGAGCCGCTGCCTCCTCTCTAAGCCCCTCCCACTCGGAGCCTCCTAGTTCACAAGCCCCTCCCCATCTGAGTCCCCTCCTCCTTTGTAAGCCCCTCCTCACTCCTCCTCCCTTATAAACCCCTTCCTGAGCCCCTCCTCTGTTGTAAGCCCCTCCCTTGTGAGCTCCTCCTCCTTTATAAGCCCCTCCCTCTGAGCCTCTGCCTCCTTTTATAAGCCCCTCCCATGAGCTCCTCTGCTGTAAGCCCAACCCCCCAGACTCTTCTTTATAAGCCCCTCCCCATCTGAGACCCTGTTCTTCACAAGCCCCTCCCCATCTGAGCCTCCTCCTCCTTCATAAGCCCCTCCTCTGAGCTCCTCCTCCTTTGTAAACCCCACCCCTTAGCCCCTCCTTTGTCATAAGCCCCTCCCCTCTGAGCTCCTCCTTTAGAAGCCCCTCCCCCTGAGCCTCTTCCTACATTATAAGCCCCACCCCTTGGAGCCCTCCTGATTTGTAAACTCAGTCCGCTCTGAGCCCCCCTTCTTTTTTTTTTCTTTTTTTTTGAGACGGAGTCTGGCTCTGTCACCCAGGCTGGAGTGCAGTGGCGCGATCTCAGCTCACTGGGGGTTCACGCCATTCTCCTGCCTCAGCCTCCCGGGTAGCTGGGACTACAGGCGCCGCCAACTCGCCCGGCTAGTTTTTTTTTTGTAGTTTTTAGTAGAGACGGGGTTTCACCGTGTTAGCCAGGATGGTCTCGATCTCCTGACCTCGTGATCCGCCCGTCTCGGCCTCCCAAAGCGCTGGGATTACAGGCTTGGGCCACCGCGCCCGGCCAAGCCCCCCCTCTTTATCGGCCCCTCCCCTCTCTGGGCCCCCAGGCTCCCGCCGACCCCCCTACGCCATCCCAGTCTCTGAAGCTCCGTCCCTTTCCAATACCCGCTCTGTCAGAGCACCCCCAGTGCCCTTCTCTCTCTCCTTGCTAGGGTGGTGGGGGAATGGGGTCTTCTGCCCTGTCCTTCTTCTGAGTCGAACTTCCCCAACTTCCTGCAGCCACGGAGCGTCGCCTGAAGCCGTGGCTCGTGAGCCTGGCTGCAGTAGTTGGCTTCCTGTTCATCGTCTATGTGGTGTTGCTGGCCAACCGCCTCTGGTGCTCCAAGGCCAGGTGGGCGCCCGCCCCACCCCGCTGCCCCCACAGCCCTGCCCAAAGCGCTGCCGCCGCCCCCAGCTTCCCAACCCTCTCTGGTCCCCCCATCACCAGCCTCTATGTCCAAAGGTCTCCCATTGCCCTGCTGCTCTTCCAACCCCTACTCTCAGAGCCCAGACCCCCGGCCTGCACCCTCACCTCTCTCCCAAGATAACCAGCCCGGCAGCCCAGCCCTTCCTTGCGTCCTGGGGATCATGAGCCCCGGCTGGGAGGTTGGGACAGAGGCTGAGGCTGTCACACCGCTTCCTTCCCTTTACCCCCCCCCCCCCCACTCTCCTCCCACCCCCTCCCATCCTTCCCTTTATCTCAGCAGGGCTGAGGACGAGGAGACCACGTTAAGAATGGAGTTCAACCCATACCAGGACGAGAGGTACTACGCATGCGGGCGGGTGTCAGAGGTCTGTGTGAGCCCCTCCTTGGGGTGGGGGAGCAGGTGTGCACTGATGACCTTACTGTCCTGAATCCTTCAAGCACATTACTGCCCTGGGACCTTCACCTTTCCGGTATCTTCTGGCAGCTCCTCCTCCTCTTCCAGTTCCCACTCAGGGGTTTCCGGCCTGGCCACCTGCCTTCCTGACGCTGTCCCCAGCCCCATGTCTCATTCACGTTTATCACCAGCAGAACGGTCTTAGTCGTTCACTAATTTTGAGACATTACGTGGTGCCTTCCAGTTGTGTAGGCAACTTAGCTTTGGTCCTGGCTGTGTCCTCATACCCAGCATTGGGCCTGGAACACAGGAAGTGCTTAATAAATACCTGTTGAAGAAGACTGTGGTGTAGGATTGTGTAGGTGTCTGTACAAGGCCTAGGTATGGGTGACCCGCCTGGACTCAGTGTCTCCTATGACTCTGACTGCCCACAAAGGGCTCAGGGATGCAGACATCCATCATCCGTCCACCCATCACCCACTCATCCACCCACTCATCCATTCACCGACTCACCCATTCACCCACTCAGCCATTCACCCATCCATCCATCCATCCATCATCCACTCATCACCCATCTGTTCACTCACCCACCTGCCACCCACTAATCCATTCACCCACCACTTATCCATCCACTCACCCATCCATTCATCACCCCCCATCCATTCATCACCCATCCATCCATCACCTACCTATCCACCCACCCACCATCCATCCACCCATCATCCGTCATCCACACCCATCATCCGTCATCCATCCATCCATCCATCCATCACCCATCTATTCACTCACCCCCCCCCTCACCCATCCATTTACCAACCCATCCACTCACTCACCCATCCACCCACCCGCTCATCTGTTCACACACCCATCCATCTACCCACCCATCTATCCGTCACCCATCCATTCACCATCCATCCACCCACCCATCTATTCATCCACCCATCAATCCATCATCCATCCACCCACCCATCCATCCACCCATCCATCCATCCATCCATCCATCCATCCATCCATCCATCCATCACCCATCTGTTCACTCACTCATCCACCCATCCATTTATCCATCCATCCATCCATCCATCCATCCATCCATCCATCCATCCATCCAGGGCTGGGGGTGACCTTCCGCTGGGAGGTGACCAGCCTGGCTGGGAGAGTCTCAGCTGAGTCCAAGACGTGCCTGAGGGAGGGGACCTGAGTGGTGGCTTTGTCTAAGACCTGGTTCAGCCCCAGTAAAATCTGATTCCTATTCCCAGGATGTACTGGGGGATCTGGATCCCACCTGTACACCTGTACCTGTAGCTTCCTTTCTGCCTTGTTCATTCCTCCATCCATCCACCCAACCATCCACCGGTACATCCATCTATCAGTTTGCCCATGCAGTCCTCACCCTCCAACCACCCATCCATCAGTCCACCTACCCATTAGCCCATTGATCTGTCCACTCACTGACACACCCACCCACCCACCCACCTATGCATCCATCAAACTATGCAGTCTTCACTCTCCAGCTGCCCATCCATCAGTCTACCTATCCATTAGCTCATTGATCCATCCCCCCACGTACAGTATCATTCATCCTCCATCTACCTATCCATTGTTAAGTCATTCTCTTCTTCCTCCAATTCATCCTCTCATCTACTTATTAATCTGTCCCTCCCTCCATGCAACCATCAATTCACCTAACTGCTTATCTACTCATCCATCCATCTACCTATACATTAGTTCATTGATCTATACTTCCATCTATACTCCCATCCACCCATTCTCCATTCTCCATCCCTCCATCATTCTCTTTCCTGCAATGTATCCATCTATCTTCCAATTCATTTATTCAACCTCCATGCAGCAATCCATTCACGTAACTACTTACCTATTCATCCATCCACCCACTCATCCATCCATTCATCCACCAACCCATTCATTCATCCATCCACCCACCCATCCACCATCCATCCATCATCCACCCATCATCCGCCCACCCACACACCCACTCATCTATTCACTCACCCACTCAGTCACCCATCTGTTCACCCACCCATTCATTAATTCATCCACCCACTCATCCGTCCATTCATCCACCCATTCACCCATCCACCCACACATTCACCCATCCACACACCCACCCATCCATTCACCCACCATCCATCCATCACCTATCCATCTATCATCCATTCACCCACTCAACTATCCACTCACCCATCCAACCACCCACCCATTCATCTGTCTGCTCATCCATTTATCATCCACCTATCCACCCACCCACCCATCCATCCATCCTTCCAACCGCTCACCCAGTTAGCCATCCACCCATTCATCCACTCATTCATACACCCATTGATCATCCATCCATTCATACACCCATTGATC
>NC_045454.1:49334769-49345603 GCF_002776525.5 Piliocolobus tephrosceles
ATACACCCATTGATCATCCATCCATTCATACACCCATTGATCATCCACTCACCCACTATCCACCCACCCATCCACTCATCTACCCATCTATTCCCCAACTTCTTTACCCTCCTACCCATCTATCCATCCATTCATGGAGAAATTGAGTCTTAGTTGCAATGATGAATATACAGTGTGAACCTCCGTATCATCTGCCCAGCCATTGCCCCCAGCCTCAAAAGCAGCCTCCTTCCTCAGGGGTAAACTGAGTCCCAAGAGGCAACAGGGGCCCTTTGGCTTAAGTCCATCTATCCATCCATCCATCCATCCATCCATCCATCCATCCATCCACCCCTCCCTCCATGGAGCAATTGAGTCGTAAGTGCTGTCTTTGTGAAATCGAAATCGTGAGGCTGCGTAGTTACGGTTATTTTGAAGACTCACTGAGATACTGCTTGTAAAACACTCATCACATGGGCGGGTTCAAGTGAGTGGCCATTAAATAGGAGTGTCTCTGTTTCTTATTATGGTTTGGGGCCTTTGTATCCCTACAGTGAAGACAAGAGAGAGAAGAAAGTGGCCAAGGAGAAAGAAGAGAAGAGGAAGAAGGAGAAAAAGGCAGGGAAGGAAGGAGAGAGCAACTTGGGACTGGAGCTGGAGGAAAAAGAGCCCAGATACCATGAGATAGCAAAGAACACAACCATGTGAAGATTCCTGGCTGCCTCTTCCAGGCAGTCCCCCAGAGATGCCTCTTCTGACCCCTACAAGCAATGTCCTGGATTTGAATCCAGTGAAATGACTCCATCTGGGATTCAGAATACAGTGTTCTCAAGTGAAGAAGGCTTAGAACCCACCCCACCTCCCTCAGTGGGGGCTCTCTGGGCAAACATGGTTTTTCATGCACCCCTCTTCCTGAGCTTGGTCCCTACCTGGTGATTCTTCTTATACTTGGAGAGCATCCCTGGTTGAGGAGACACCCACAATCCTCCACCATCTCATGGCTCCACCTGCTTCTACCCACTGCCTGATTTCTTTTCTTTCTGCCTGATGTCTACTGGCCAGAGCTTCCCCTATCCCATGCACCCACTCCCAGCTGAGGGTTGCTTCCCGATGGCCTGCATTAAAGCATTCATAAGAGCCCTTTGGAAGGGCTCCTGTCATCTCTTGGGACTCAGTTTACCTCTGGGGAAGGAGGCTGCTTTTGGGGTTGGGGATGATGGCTGGCCGGATGAGAAGGAGGCTCAGGCTGCACAGGTGCCCAGATGTCCTGGGCAGATTAAACACTCCCCCGGCAATCTGGTTTTTTGCTGTTCTGAGCCCTGGACTTTGAGCCCCGAGCGCCGTCTCCACGGAAATCTTTGCTCCTTCCCCCACTCCACCATGTTTTGGGGCACGTGACTTTGTTCCTGGGAGCTGTATCTTGGAGGGTGGGGGTGCCCCAGGGCCCTGCAATATCTTGGAAAGGGACTAGTACTTCCTTTTCCCAGTTTCTATTCTCCCGTTTCCCCTCACCTTCTCCAGGCCCTGGACCTTGCCCCGAACAATGACCATTTCTCTCTTTTTTTTTTTTTTTTTGAGATGGAGTGATCTGTCGCCCAGGCTCTGTCGCCCAGGCTGGAGTGCAATGGTGTGATCTTGGCTTACTGCAACCTCCGCCTCCCAGGTTCAAGCAATTCTCCAGCCTCAGTCTGGCCACAATGACCATTTCTTAATGAGGACCTTTTTCTTTTCCTTTCTTTTTTTTTTTTTTGAGACGGAGTCTTGCTCTGTTGCCCAGGCTGGAGTGCAGTGGCACGATCTCGGCTCACTGCAAGCTCCGCCTCTCGAGTTTACGCCATTCTCCTGCCTCAGCCTCCCGAGTAGCTGGGACTACAGGCGCCCGCCACCTCTCCTTGCTAGTTTTTTGTGTTTTTAGTAGAGACGGGGTTTCACCGTGTTAGCCAGGATGGTCTCCATCTCTTGACCTCATGATCCGCCCGTCTCGGCCTCCCAAAGTGCTGGGATTACAGGGGCTCACCACCACTCCCGGCTGTTTTTTTGGTATTTTTTAGCAGAGATGGAGTTTCATGGTGTTAGCCAGGATGGTGGTTATTATTATTATTATAATTTTTTTTTGAGACGGAGTCTCGCTCTGTCGCCCAGGCTGGAGTGCAGTGGCCGGATCTCAGCTCACTGCAAGCTCCGCCTTTCGGGTTCACACCATTCTCCTGCCTCAGCCTCCGGAGTAGCTGGGACTACAGGTGCCCGCCACCTCGCCCGGCTAGTTTTTTGTATTTTTTAGTAGAGACGGGGTTTCACTGGGTTAGCCAGGATGGTCTCGATCTCCTGACCTCGTGATCCGCCCGTCTCGGCCTCCGAAAGTGCTGGGATTACAGGCTTGAGCCACCGCGTCCGGCGGTTATTATTTTTTGCAACAAGATCTCACTCTGTTTCCCAGGCTGGAGTGCAGGGGTCAGGACTTCTCCACTAGGGGGCATTTGGAAATTAAAAAAAAAAAATAAAATTATTTTGTGAGGCGGGGTCTCCCTCTGTTGCCCAGGCTGGAGTGCAGTGGCACGATCTTGGCTCACAGCAACCTCCAACTCCCAGGTTCAAGCAACCGTCATGCCTCAGCCTCCTGAGTAGCTGGGATTACAGGCGCCCGCCACCATACCCGACTAACTTACACGTTTTCAGTAGAGAGGCAGTTTCGCCGTCTTGCCCAGGCTGGGCTCAAACTCCCAGGCTCAAACAATCCATCCTCCTCGGCCTCCCAGAGTGCTGGGATTACAGTCGTGAGCCCCCGTGCCCGGCTAATTTTATTTTTTGATAGAGCTAGAGTCTCGCTATGTTGCCCAGGCTGGTCTCGAACTCCTGGCTTCAAGCCATTCTCCCATCTCGGGTCTCCCAAATTGCTGGGATTGCAGGCATAAGCCACTGCACCCGGCTGCATTTGGAATCTTTTTGCGGGGGCATTTTGGGTTGTCATAAGCCTGCCCCCGTTTTTAGGTGGGGAATCAACCCAACAGCCTGCAGGGCTGGGACGGCCCCCACCTCCCTGCCAGGAATCTCATCACTCCGAAGCCGAAGGCTGGACATGACCGAGGTTTTCCGTAAGATCCAACGGGAGGCTAGGTTTCCACCCCTCTGAATTTCCACCCCAGCCCCAGCTGACCTCCTGACCTCGGCTCAACCCCTGCTCTACAAGAAGCCTCCTCTGGCCTGGCTGGAGCCCCCCTTTCCCGCTGCAGAGAGGAGCAGGGATGGGGGAGGTGGGTGGAGTTCCTGGTCTGCCCACAAGGGGGCGCCAAAACCTCGCTGCTGAGGGTGGTGGGGGCCACCGAAGTTAGGAGGGGGACGTGGGAAGGGGCCTGGGACCCCCCTCTTCGGTGTCCTCGGTGCCTGTCACCAGGAAGGCATGGGGCCATGTATCTGTGTGCCTGCTGCCCTGTTAATGCACCTTACCTCACTTCTTTGTGCCTCAGTTTCCCCATTTGCAAAAACGGATCGTCCTTGCTTGTGGTCTTGTGGGTAAGATGGAAGCAGCCCATGGGGCAAAGAGCTTTTCTGGCTCAACCTGGGGTTTTGGAGTGGGGAATAGAATGGAGGGCCCCGTCTCAGCTCCCCAAGAAATAGTCTCCCACGCTCTTTGTTTTTTTGAGACAGGGTCTTGCTCTGTCGCCCAGGCTGGAGTGCAGTGGCGCGATCTTGGCTCACTGTAGCCTCTACCTACCGGGCTGGAGGGATTTGCCCACCTCCACCTCCCAAATAGCTGGGACTACAGGAATGCACTCCCATGCCTGGCTAATTTTTTTTTTTTTTTTTTGAGTTAGGGTCTTGCTCCATTGCCCATGCTGGAGTGCAGTGGTGCAATCTCCACCTTCCAGGTTCAAACAATTCTCCTGCTTCAGCTTCCTGAGTAGCTGGGATTACAGGGGTGAACTGCCACACGCGGCTAATTTTTGTATTTTTAGTAGAGACAGGGTTTCACCATGTTGTCCAGGCTGGTCTCAAACTCCTGACCTCAAGTGATCTGCCCGCCTCTCAAAGTGCTGGGATTGCAGGCATGAGCTACCACACCTGTCCCCTCTCACATTTTTTTTTTTTTTTTTTTTGAGTCTCACTCTGTTCCCTAGGCTGGAGTGCAGTGGTGAGATATTGGCTCACTGCAGCCTCTGCCTCCTGGGCTCAAGCGATTCTTGTGCCTCTGCCTCCCGAGTAGCTGGGATTACAGGCACGTGCCACCACGCCTGGCTAATTTTTGTATTTTTAGTAGAGATGGGGTTTTACCAAGTTGCCAGGCTGTTCTCGAACTCCTGGCCTCAAGAGATCCATATGCCTTGGCCTCCCAAAGTGCTGGGACTGCAGGCGTGAGCCACCGCACCCAGCCCCTCTCACACTCCTGATTCTCCCAGGCCCAGCGTCCCTCCCCTTCTGACCTCAGTGTGGGAGGGGCTCCCGGGCTGGAGGGGACAGAGCTGGACACGGTCATGCCCCTGAGTGGTCAGGGCTGGGTCAGGAGGGATCGGGGACAGAAGCTCTGCTGGGGCAGGTGGGGAAGGCTTCCTGGAGGAGGGCGTGTTGGAACCATGTTGGGGCCCATCCTTCTGCCCCCAGCCCTCCATGGCTCCCACCTCCTTCAGAGGAAAAGTCAAGTTTTCCCTGTGGCCCACAAGGCGCTGCATGACCTGCCCCGTCCCCCCACCCGCCAACCTCCAGTCGTCCCTCATCCCTCTCCTCACTCTGCTCCAGCTACATGGGCCTCCTCACTGTTCCTCCAATGAAGCAGGCGTGGTCCCGCCTTGGGGCCTTTGCAGGGGCTGTGACTTTCGCCAGAATTTGAGGACGCTCCTTCTCTCCCTCCCTCCGGGCCTCTGTCTAGATGGGACCACTCCCCACCCTTCCTCTGCTCATTGGCCTACTCATCACTTACCTCCTCTGACATCTTTTACTTTTTTTTTTTGAGACGGAGTCTCACTCTGTCGCCCAGGCTGGAGTACAGTGGCCGGATCTCAGCTCACTGCAAGCTCTGCCTCCCGGGTTTACGCCATTCTCCTGCCTCAGCCTCCCGAGTAGCGGGGACTACAGGCGCCCGCCACCTCGCCCGGCTAGTTTTTTGTATTTTTTAGTAGAGATGGGGTTTCACCGGGTTAGCCAGGATGGTCTTGATCTCCTGACTTTGTGATCCGCCCATCTCGGCCTCCCAAAGTGCTGGGATTACAGGCTTGAGCCACCGCACCCGGCGGACATCTTTTACTTCTATTTTATTGATTGATTGATTGATTGGAGACAGGGTCTTCCTCTGTTGCACTCCAGGCTGGACAGCAGTGGTGCAATCACAGCTCACTGCAGCGTCAACCTCCAGGGATCAAACAATCCTCCTACCTCAGCCTCCTGAGACTACAGGTGTGTCACCACGCCCAGCTAACTTTTTAAGTTTATTTGTAGAGAGGGGATCTCACTATGTTGCCCAGGCTGGTCCTGAACTCCTTGACTCAAGCAATCCTCCTGCCTTGGCCTCCCAAATCGCTGGGATTACAGGTGTGAGTCGCTGCACCTGGCCACTTCTGTTTGTTGTTTCCTGTTCTTCCTGGCCTGGAGGAAGCTGTAGGTTCCAAGAGGAGAGCTGATTTTCAGTGTTTTGTTTGCTGCTGGGTCTCAGTGCTTGTACTCAGGAAGTCTTTGCTCCATGACTGGGAATTTGCCAGGTGGCAAGAGAAGGCATTTTGTGCATTTATTGAGCACCGACTGTATGCTAGGCTTGGATGACTCCAAGGCGTAAGAGAGGGGGCGGAATCCCCTGTGCCTGGCAAGCAGTGGGTGCCCCATAGATGCCTCATGGAATTCACCGATAGCTCTGAGACTGCTGCGGGAGGGAACCAGGCTGGAGAAAGCTGGGAAGGCTTCCTGGAGGAGGAGGACACCCGTGTGCAAAGGTCTGCACAGATGGGGAGGCAGGAATGAACAAAGGCCCAGGGGTATGTGAAACAGACCATCCTACAAAGGCGAAGAGGTACAGCCACCAGGGGCGTTGCTGGGACAGGTCTGGCCTCAGAAGCTCGTTCAAAGCCACCATCTAAAGTGGGTCTCCCCCACCCCCGGGCACTGTGGAGATGGGTGCTGGATCACTCTCTGGGGTGGGGCCGTCCTGGGCACTGCAGGGTGCTGAGCGGCGTCCCTGGCCTCCACCCAGTCCATGCCAGGAGCACGCCCCAGTCGTGACAACCACAGATGTCTCAGACATCACCCAGTGTCCTCTGGGGGCAGGATCGCCCTTGGGTGAGACTCCCTGGGTTAGCTGATTTCATGGACCCCCCCAGTAGACTGCGTTCCATGATCCTCCACCCTGCTGAGGTCCTAGGAGGCTGCACACATTGGAATCCACACCCTGAGGGGGAGGGGGCGAGGAGGAGAATCCCAGGAGCTGGGGGTCTCCCTGGTCTCTGTCATCCACCCCATTGGGAGCTTACCCTGGTGTTTACTGTGAGCAGGGAGCAAATCTGATTTTTTTTTTTTCCTCCAAATAATCAAAGCAGGTCTCTCCCCGCCAGGCACTGTGGACGTCTTGTGTGGATAAATCTTGGACCTGGGCACTGCAGAATGCTGAGCAGTGTCTCTGGCCTCCACCCACTCCATGCCTTGAGCATCCCCCAGTCATGGCAACCACAAATGTCCCCAGACATCGTCTAATGCCCCCGGGGGACACTTGATCTGAAGCTTTCAGAATCCCAGACTGCCCATCCACAGGGTTCGGGGCCCCCCCCCCCCCAGCTCCCTGCAGCCTCTGCCTCTCACTTTTCCAAAGGACACACAGCAACCCACACGGGACACGGAAAAGAGGACCCGGGACAGCCAGAAAGAGTCGAAGCATAGCTTGTTTAATTTTTATACATTTTTTTCTTTTTTCTTTTTTTTTGTCTTTTATTGAATCTTTTATGGAATCCCCCTTTTTTCATTTTTTTTTTTTTTTTTTTTTTTTTTTTGCATAGGGAACAAATAAACAAAATAATGACAGCCAGAGTCACTTTCTGTAAATGGTACTTAGGTAGGCGCGTCCGCGAAAACCAAAAGGGCTGCATAATATACAAGGTTATGATTGGAGTATGATGTGAGGGGTGGGGTGGGGTGGGGAGAGCCGGCGGGTCTGCCCAGGTGTCCCCTTGTCCCCCTCCTGCCCTCGCTGTTGGGAGGAGGAGTAGCAGGAGGTGGGGAGGGTGGGGGACCCAGCCGGAACCTTCTCCGGATTGGGTTCATGAGCATTTTTGTGGGTGTGTACGTGTGTGTTATCCGGTGTGCGGTAAGCAGAAAGCTAGAAGGAGAGTAAACTATCCTGGTAATATCAGTAAAATACAAAATGGAAACAACAAAAAAAAATCTCAAAGGGAAAAGGAAAGGAAAAGCAACACCACCCAAAGAGTAAGGAGGGGAAAAAAAGAAAGAAAACAAAACAAAACAAAAACCCAAAGGAAAATGTTTTGTTCCTCCCTCCTTCCTGCTGCCCCCCAACCCCCCACTGTATGCCCTGCCCCATCCTGTCCCCCCGGAGCCTTTGCTTGTTCTTTCTCTGTGTGGGGATGCTCGGGGCCAGGTGGGTAGGAAGCTGGGGGCACAGGCTGGGACTCCTGGACTTGAGGGGGCTTTGGTTTTGGGGGGGCCTGGCTGGGACTCAGGATGAGAGGATGGGGTGTGGATGCAGTTGAGGGGTCAGGGCAGCCCATGTCCCCTTTCCAGAGGGCTCTCTTCCAGCCAGGAGGTGTGCGTGGACGGCTGGGAGGTGGTGGCTTGGGGGTGCATGACTTCCTTCCTCTCTGGGGCCCTTATTCCTGTTGGATCCCCTTCCTCCTTCCTGTCTCAGGTGTGAGCAAAGCCTTGGGGAGGGGGCTGCCAGGGACTGTGGGGGGGCGGCAGGAGAATCCCAAAGCTACACCAGTAGACATGTGAGGCACTGCTGGGGAAAAGTCTGTTTTGGTATCACTGGCAACAAGTCCTGCTGGTGGTGCTTTGGGTCCGCCTCCTCCCCTCGCCCTGTGGGGAGATCAAGGGTGGTGGACTGACCCCACACTCTGTACCACTGAGTGATGGATGGGCAGTGGTGTCAGTTTGGAGGTGAGATTCTCAGGAAGTGTCTGATAGGGCAGAAACGGGGAAAGATGGCAGGATGCGGAGGAAGCTGGATTGACAGACTGTCCCAGTGCCCTCCAAAGGGAAAGTAAAATCCGGGGTCTCAGAGAGAGAATCCAGACCAAGATAAAAGGTAGCCACTGTACACTCTGTGTTATGAGAAACACATTCCAAAATTATATATATGTATAGTATAGCCCTACACTGGAGGTTGAAGTACCATTGGGGAGGTCAGGGTGTAGAAGGGGCCTGCTTGCTGTCTCTTCTGGAGGGCTGGACAGTTGCTCCCAGCTCCACGACCTGTCTTGCAAGGGACAGTGGGGTACAGCCAAGTCTGTCTGTGCCTGGGATGCTGCTGTCTCTGAAGCTCCTGGGGCATGGAAGGTGGAATTGCCTGCTGCCTGGGGACCTGCAGGGGGACCCTGGTCTGGCCCCTAAGCGGATCTCCCAACAGAGTCCCCTTTGGCATTCCTTTGGGATCTGATTGTCTAGCCCAGGGTGGGGCTCTGGGGTCAGAACCTGGGTTCCAGACCTGGGCATGAAGGACTCCAGATCCCCCTCTCCCCAGACAAACAGGGCTGGGTCTTCCTACTCCTCCATGCGCCATCTCCACCCGGGTCGGTGTCAGGTGCCCCCATGGAATGGGGACAGTTTGCATATATTTGGGAGGCCTCCCTATTCTTTCCCACAGAATGGGCAGACCCCAGAGTGAGACTGGGGGGGGGCTGGCGTGGGGGTGGTGTCCATAGCAGGGGTGGGTGATCGGGGCTTTGGGAGGGGGGTGGGACAAGGTCTGAGAAGATGTCAGTTTCATACATGTAAAAAGAAAAACAAACCCCAAACCAACACTCTCTCTTCCACCCAGGGATGACAGCACCCCCTTTTGGGAACCCACACTGCAGGGATGTGCACGGAATCCTGGTTCCTGGCGTTTTTGTCTTATTCTGTCTGCAGCAAGGTGCCTGGGCATTTTGCCCTACCGGGACCCTGTATCTTTTCCAAGAAATGGGGGGAGGCGGGGAGAACTAAACCAGCCACAACATGCTGCCCGGCATGGGCTTCTGCCTGCTGTACTCGGCCAAGGTGCCAAGTGAGCCCAGGAGGCAAGCTCGGGGCGAGAAAGGTGGCGCCCAGCCCAGGACTCAGGGCCCCCAGATGTGGGCTGCGCAGGGGCTTGACGGTCCCGATAGTCATGGTGCCACCCATTCCCTTTGCCATCGGTTGCTCCCAGTTCCCTGGCAAGACAGATTTGCTCAGGAGAGGGGCAGAAAAAAAAAAAAAGCCAGAAATCAGCTACACAGATGCTGTGCACAGCCAGCCTGCACTCTCTGGCCAATGGATGGTACTTAAGGGCAGAGTCGTGGCCAGCTGTGGTGGTCTGGGCTCTCCCTCTGTGTCGCCTGGGGAGGCTGCTGAGGTGACTTTTTGGAAGAAAACATGGGATGAATGATGGTGGCTGTGGAGATCACCCGAAACCCCAGGGTGGGGGGCCATGGTGAATGAACGGGACCATCTGCGTGGGTCCCTACACGAGATGCTCGGAGGGCCCGGGAGGGGCCGGAGGTGGTTAGGGCTGCAGGAATGGCCTAAGGTTGGAGAATCCCAGCCCTGGGTCCTCCCTGCCTGGCTGTCCCACTAACCATCTGGCTATTGTCTTATCTTTGGTCAAGTAAAAAGCAAAGGAAGCTGGAGTTAAAAACAGAAAGAAAAGAAAAAGAAAGAACAAAAGAAAATAAAATCAAGGACAAGACAACAGCATGGTCAGCCACCGGACCACGGCCTGTGACTCGGTGCTGCCTGGCTGTCCCTGCGCCCTGCCGGACCCTCGGCTGGGCCTCCAATGGCTGAGTCAGGCCCGTGGGTAGACACACAGACAGACAGACAGATATTGCATATATCAGGTTTTGTTTCTGTTTGTTTCATACCGGATACCCTTCATATTCACAGCTGGAAGACAGAGACAGGGGATGGGGGACAAAGGAGAGGGTGGGAGAGAATGCCACCTGGGGTGGTCTCTGGATAGGGGAAAAGAGGTCCTTTGGCAAGAAGGGTGGGGGTGCACAGGGCAGGGGAGAGGGGGTGCCTCTGAGGTGGGTGTGAACAGCATTTGACCCTGAGCCGGGGTATGCCAGCCTGCATGAAAAGTGGGGAGCGGGGAGTCTGGGTGCAGGTGGGGTAGCCACCCCATGGTTGGGGGGACAGCCTGCAGTGGGTCAGTGAATGGTGTCTGGGGGCCGGCCTGTGGCCCAGGGACCAATTAGAGAGGAGAGCCCTTTCCCGGGGCCAAGGTGGGCCCTGGAGGTCTGTCCTCTGGGCAGGGGTTCAGAAATGACCCGTCTGGGTACCCGAGAGCAGGGTTGGGGGTGGTAGAGGCTGAGCACCAGGGGGCACCCCTGAATACAGCAGGAGGGGAGACAGGACCAAGGACAGCCAGGGACTGGGTAGACCTGGGGGGCAATTGTTTTCAGTGGCTTGATTTTTAGCGTGGTTTTTCTTCTTTTTTTTTTTTAGATTCTCACTTTCTTATTTTTAATTTCTTTTTACAAATAGAAATACATCCCTTTTCAATTTTTATTTTTTATTTCATGTCACTGTTTTGTCTTTTTTTTTTTCAACTACACGAGCAGAACATGCAGCTATGTGTGTGCGCTGATATTGTTTAAAGGTAATACTTATTCTCAGAAGGCAAGGCACATCTTGTGGTAGAAAATTTCGTGCAAATTAGGAAACATGGAATTTTTTTAAGGTTTTTTTT
>NC_045454.1:49345703-49370159 GCF_002776525.5 Piliocolobus tephrosceles
GGGGGGGGGGGGGGGGGAGGGAGATAGAGCCAGGTATAATCTGCCATGCATGTGTGTCAGCGCCCGCCAGCTGACCTCGGGAGCCAGGTCGCAGGAGTCCTTGACTAAGCACCATGCAAAGTTAGGTAAAGAGTTGGTTCTCGTCGCGCCCTGACCCTCGGGAGCCCGGCTGGCCCCCCTCCCCAACCCCACGACCCCCACCCTGGCTGAGAAGCTTCCGGACACCCCAATGGCACAACCCTACCACCCCCTCCCCGGCCCGCCCTCCTGGGGAGCGGCCCACGCTTTGGTCCCCAAGGGCCACCGGGGGGCGGGGCCTTGAGGACAGACAGACGGACGGACGGACCAAGGGTTCGAGGCCAGAGGATGGCGAACCTCTCTTGGGGGTGATGGGGAAGGGTCCTGGGTCTTTCTCTTCAGGAGCGAGCGGGGTTGCCAAGCTCCTGGGGCTAGTTTGGGAGGAGAGTCTGGATTTCGGGGGCAGGGGGGTGAGGCTAGGAGCAGGTGAGACCCGGAGACCTGCCCTGGCTTTTGGCCTGGGTGCGGGGAGGGGGCCGTGGTGGGGGGAGATTCTCCCTAGGCATGGAGGTCAGTTGGGGCTGGGCTGGGTGAGCCGGGGAAGGGTCCTTGTGTTTGAGCTCGGTGGCCCTAAAACACCTAACACCCCCTCCCAGGCCTCCCCTAAAGATGGCGATCCTGGGGTGGGGGTGGAGGTGTGGATGGGGCCAGGGAGCCGGGGTGGGGGGCACCTGGCGTCCCCAGCTTAGTGTTTTTGGAGCGGCTCAACGGAAAAACGCTTAGCAGATGGGAGGCCCCCTACACGGCCGCGAGGGGGCCCCGAGGTGCGACGCCGAACCCCCCCAGAACCCTCCCCGTCCCGAGCGGGGACCGCTGGCGTCGGCCTCCTCTCTCCTCTGGGGGCCCAGCCGTTATGCACGTCCCCCGGCTGGGCCCCGCTTGGGGGGGCGATGAAAGTGCAAACGGGGCAGTCCCCCTTCGCTGGGAGGCACCAGGGAGGGGGGTCGCTCCAGAATGTAAGGCACTGGCAGCGGAGGCGTGGGGGGCGCACCGGCTTCCCCAGAGCCCATCCCCGCGCCCCGGCAGGGCAGGATGCTTGGGAGGTGACGCCCAGCTCTGCCCCTTGGGCCACGGAGGGGCCCCATCTCTCTAGCTCTGGGGGGGCACGGCGATGAGTGGTGACTGGAGGGGCTGGTGGAGGGGCTGGAGGGGAGGGGGAGGAGGCCCGTGGCCATTCCGTGTCCCAGCTGGACAAAGAGGGGGGGGCGGGTGGTGGGAATCAGGCACTTAAACCACTCGCTCTCACCTCCCACCGCCAGGGGCTGATGGGGGGCTCCAGACGGGCACCCCCAACTCGGGGAGCTCTGGATGTCCCGGCTCCCCCATCCGCTTCTTCGGAAAGTGCATTTCTTACAGTGTGTGCAATGTGGGTCCCTCCCTTTGGGGGTGTGAGCCGGGCGAGGTGGGGTGCGGGGGGGCCTCCTATGCCGGGGGGTGGGGGGGAGAGTGGGGGGGCCGGGATCAATTGCATAGAGACTTCTCCTCCCAAACGGGCGGGCGCGAGGGCTGAAAGAGTCCCCGGCAAGACAGCAAGTCGGCCGGCGCTTTGGGAGGGGCGTGTGGGGAGCCCCCACAGCAGGCAGGGCCCCCTCCAGGGCCAGCAGGTGCCTGGGCCTCGCTCCCTCCCCTGGCCAGGGCTAGCAAGCGCCACGCACCCCCGTGACATCACCACGCGCCTGCCCCACCCTGCCCGCCTCCGCGGTCTCTGCTGCCCGGCCGGGGTCCGCTGCGTCTCCCTTTCCCCCCAGTGGCTGCGTCCTCGGTGGGGAGGGTGGGGGCCGGTCCGTGTCCGGCAGAGGCGCGGGGGCCCGGGGAGAGGTGGCTTTGCTGGGTGTCGCGCCTGTCGGCCCTGGGCACAGGCTCCAGGCTGTGCTCACCTGGTCTCCGGACAGAGCCAGGGCCTCCGGGGCGCGGGCGGGTGGCAGGCGTCTGTCCTTCCCGAGCAGCAGGCGGAGAGATGAATAATTTAGGAAGACGCCCTTGTCCCGGGTCTCCCGTGGGGTGGCAGGGCCTGACCCTCCAGTCCTGTGGCCTTGGCGTCCCGAGAGTTGGAAACGTTGCGTCTTTACCTTTTGTCTTCTTGCTTGGGTGGGTTATTTTTTCTTCTTCTTCTTTTTCCTTTGTGTTTTCTTTTCCTCCTGCGTGTGTGCGTCTGTGTGTTTTGTCTTTCCGGCCGGGCTGGGAGTCGGCGGGGGTGTTCTTGTTCACTCTAATTTTCCACCGAAAACGTGGGCCGGGGGCCAGCTGTGCTGCCCCCCTGGGATTCCCGGGATGATGGAGAAGGGGCGAGGGAAGAAGACCTTTGCTATCCCAGATACCAGGACTGAGTGGCCCAGTGGCAACAGAGAGAGGGGGAGGGGGAGAGAGACAGAGAGAGAGGAAAAAAAAAAAGGAGAGAAGTCGAGGGGTCAGACTGTTGCAGACATGTTTTACCTCTTCCCACGCTCACCCTCTACCTCCTGCAACCGTGACCTCAGTTTCCCCATCCCAGGCTCTAACAACCTGCTGGGTGACCCAGGGCAAGTGACTTTGTCTCTGAGGAAGGCTGCCGGACACAGTACAGGATACCCCGTGAAACCGGAGTTCTGGTTAACACAGAATCCTTTTAGTATAAGTCTAGCCCATGCAACAACACTGGGGATATACTTATACTTAAAAAAAAAAGATCCGTTTATCTGGAACTGTATTTTATATTTTATTATTTATTTTTTATTTATTTTTTGAGATGGAGTTTCACTCTTGTTGCCCAGGCTGGAGTGCAATGGCATGATACTGGCTCACCACAACCTCAGCCTCCTGGATTCAAGCATTTCTCCTGCCCCAGTCTCCCAAGTTGCTGGGATTACAGGCATCCACCACCATGCCTGGAAAATTTTTGTATTTTTAGTAGAGATGGAGTTTCACCATATTGGCCAGACTGGTCTCAAACGCCTGACCTCAAGTGGTCCACCCACCTTGGCCTCCCAAAGTGCTGGAATTACAGGTGTGAGCCAGCGCTCGCAGCCTGGAACTCATGTTATTGATTGATTGATTGATTCATTGAGACAGAGTCTTGCTCTCTTGCCAGGCTGGAGTGCAGTGGCATGATCTCGGCTCACTGCAATCTCCGCCTCCCAGGTTCAAGCAATTCTCCTGCCTCAGCCTCCCGAGTAGCTGAGATTACAGGCGTGTGCCACCATACTCAGCTGATTTTTGTATTTTTAGTAGAGATGGGGTTTCACCATGTTGGCCAGGATGGTCTCTCTCTCCTGACCTCGTGATCCGCCCGCCTTGGCCTCCCAAAGCGCTGGGATTACAGGCGTGAGCCACCGCGCCTGGCCTTTATTTTATATTTTAAAAATCATTTTCTTTTTTATTTATCTTTATTTATTTATGAGACAGAGTCTTGCTCTGTTGCCCAGGCTAGAGTGCAGGTGTGATCTTGGCTCTCTATAACCTCTGCCTCCTGGGTTCAAGTGATCCCTGTAACTTAGTCTCCAGAGTAGCTGGGATTACAGGCCTGCCCCACCACACCCAGCTCATTTTTGTATTCTTAGTAGAGACTGAGTTTCTCCATGTTGGCTGGGCTGGTCTTGAACTCCTGGCCTCAAGTGATCCACCAACTTGGCCTCCCAAAGTGCTGGGATTACAGGTGGGAGCCACTGTGGCCAATTTATTATCTGATTTTATTTTGAGACAGGGTCTTGCTCTGTTGCCCAGGCTGGAGTGTAGTGGTACCATCATAGCTCACTGCAACCTCCACCTCCTGGGCTCAAGTGATCCTCCCACCTTAGCCTCCCAAGTAGCTGGGACCACAGGTACGTACCACCACACCTGACTAGTTTTTTTTTTTGTTTTTTTTTTTTGTATTGGGGTTTCACCATGTAGACCAGGCTGGTCTTGAACTCCTGCCTCCCAAAGTGATAGGATTACAGACATGAGCCACCACACCAGCTGCCTTGTTTACTTCATAAAGAGTTTTTTTGTTGTTGATTTTTTGAGACAGAGTCTTACTCTGGTCACCAGGCTGGAGTGCAGTGGCGCGATCCTGGCTCACGGCAACCTCTGCCTCCCAGGTTCAAGTGATTCTCTTGCCTCAGCCTCCCGAGTAGCTGGGATTACAGTCATGCGCTATCACACCTGGCTAATTTTTGTATTTTTGGTAGAGACGGGGTTTCTCCATGTTGGCCAGGCTGGTCTCAAACTCCTGACCTCAGGTTATTCGTCTGCCTTGGCCACTCAAAGTGCTAGGATTACAGGCATGAGCCAGTGCGCACGGCCTTGAGAATGTTTTTAAAAAGTAAACAAGAGGCCGGGTGTGGTGGCTTACGCCTGTAATCTCAGCACTTTGGGAGGCTGAGGTGGGCGGATCACCTGAGGTCAGGGGTTTGAGACCAGCCTGGCCAACATGGTGAAACCCTATCTCTACTAAAAAATACAAAAATTAGCCAGGCGTGGTGGCGCGTGCCTGTAATCCCAGCCACTTGGGAGGCTGAGGCAGGAGAATCGGGGGTGGAGGTTGTGGTGAGCCGAGATTGCGCCACTGCACTCCAGCCTGGGCAGCATAAGATGGTCTCAAAAAAAGAAGTAAAAAAAAAACAAAACACGAAAGAAAACAAAAAAATTTCTCCCCTTTAATGATGACCCCAGCCCCCCCATGAAGGAGGGAGTAGGTCTCCCTCCACTGCTCTGTTTTGCGGGAAGAAAGTGAGGCCCGGAGAAGTCAAGGATCTTGCCCGAGGTCACCAGCATAGAAGTGGCAGAGTGGGAGCTTGAACTCAGGCCTGTCTGACTCTGGCTCTTATTTCTGCTCCTGCCCCGGGCCAGCCCCCTCGCCTGCCTCTCGGGACCCCCTTGGCATCTTCTGAGCACTGTCCTGGGCGTTCAGGGCCCATCCTGTCACAGGACCCCCGGATGGCCCCCCTCACCCCACAGTTCACTAAGCACAGGGGAGCTGAGGATGGCTCTCAACCTACCAGAGGTGGGAGACCGAGGCTCAGGGAGGGGAGGTCTGCATGGGGCTGTACCCAGGGTCATGTAATTTGGGGACAGCTCTGGTCTCAGTCTCTGCAGAGAAGCTGCTGTCCAGACCTCTGTGCTGGAAATGCAAACTCCAACCCCGATGGAGCATCCAGTGTGGACTGTGACGGGAGGGCTGTGCCTCTGGACCGGGGGAGACCCCTTCACTCCCCCACTGAGGTTAGAGGCGGGGCTGCCCCCCACCCCTGTGGCAAATCATTCAACAGAGCCCCTCCAACCAGGCAGCCGCTGGGCCAGCCCATGGAACTGGCGCCACCATGGTTCCCAGCGCCCCACCTCCAGCCAAGTTCAAGTTCATCTTGGCCATTACCTCATGTCTGGTTTCTGTTGGCAACAGACAGACTCTGGGCGTGACCCTCCCCGTGGTGGACCAGCCTCCCCTCAGCCCTTCCTCCCCCTCCTCCCTCCCCTCCCCTTCCTGCCTGGCTCTGGCCCCAGCAATGGTGGCGGGGGAGGTACCCTCAACTCCATATCCTCCCACTCAGCTGAGGGGAGACCGAGGCAGCGGGTGTGAAGGGTGAGGTCTGGGCTCTGGTATCCTGCTGGCCTGGCTGCAGCCGTCTGTGTGGCTCCGGGCATGTGGCTCAACGCCTGCCTCGCCCCCCACCCTCGGTTTACCCACCTGCTTACGTGGGCCCCATGCAGGAGAAATGTAGGGGCGTGGAGGGCATCACAGAGGGGAGGGGCGGGGCATCAGAGCCACTCAGCCTCACGGTGGGGGGATTAATGAGGAGGACATGGGGGGATGGGTGGGTAACTGACCAGGGCGAGATCAATTAGCATTGATCATGGGAGGGATATTGATCGGGGGAGAGTCTGTGGACTGGGGCGTGTCGGGAGCCGGAGAGGCAGAAGGGAAGGGGCGCCCACCCAGGCTTCGAGGGAGGAGGGGGCAGAGGGAAGCGAATCCCTGCCAGGAATAGAGGGGACGGAGGCAGAAGTGCTGACTGGCCAGAATCGGAAATGGGAGGCCTCTGAGCTCAGGGTCCTTTGAGCGGGAGCGGGGAGAGGGGAGAGCGGGCTCTCACTGCTTCTTCCCTCCCTGTCTCCGGGGTCTGCAGGGAGGCAGTGGTGCCCGGCCTCACCCCGGGTGCTCTCAGTCTAGTCAGGGCAGCAGCGGGCTATGGGGTCCTCCCCAGACCTGCCCTCCCCTGACACCCACTTTGGGGACCTCACCTTCCCCCCAACCCATGCTCCCCTGAGAGCCTCTTGACAATGTGTCACCTCCCCTCTGTGCCCCAGAAAGTTCTGACTCCCAGGCCTGGTGGGTGGCCACTCCCTCCCTCTGAACCCTTCTATGGCTCCCCACTACCCCAGAGCAAAGCCCAGCCCAGGTCATCCGTCTGGCGCCTGCCATCGGAGGTCTCTCACATTCCAGCCATTTCCCACATTCCCCCCGCAACAACACTGCCTATGCTGAGCCCCCTGCCACTGCCGCCCCACACCCCATTCCGCCAGCCCTGGTCCCATTCCTTCTGGGTCCCCAGAGGGGTCCAGCCAGTCAAGAGAGGGATGCTAAGAAAGATGCCGCCCTTGCCTGCCTCAGTTTCCCTCCTCTCCCAGGGGGTGGGGAGGGGTGGGGCTGGAGCCAGCGCAGTCTGAGAAGGGTCCCGGGCCCTGGCAGGACGGCCCGGTCAGAGTTTGGTCCAAGGCAGAGGCTGGGGAAGGGTTAACGGGCTGGGCCTCCTCCCGCCGCAGCTTTTATTAGCTTTGGGTTCTGAACCACTTAAGACATTCCCAGCCTCCTGCACGGGCAGGGAGAGATGCCGGGTGGGGGTGGCAGAGGTAACCCCGCCGGGCTCCATCAGCACCGGGCGGGGGAGAGGGTGGTCGGTCATAGGTGGCCCAAATCCCAAAGCGAGGAGTCCTGGATGTCTGCTCGCAGGGGGACCTGACCAAGTCACTGCCCTCACCGGGGCTCTGTGGGTGCAAGGCAGGGTGCTTAATGTTTAGGGGGTGTGGGGAAGTCTGAACCTATCTGTGCCCTTTCTATCCCCCAGTGCCCTTCAAAGGCTCCTGGTGTGGGTGCCCAAGGTCAGAGGAAGAGACAGAGGTTCAGAGCCAGCGCTGGGCTGGAGCCCTGGCTCCTGACCCAGGATTCCCTACACCCACGGCACACGGATCTCCTCTGGTCTCAGAAGCAGCCTCAATCCCTGCTTCCTCTCTGGCTGGTTTTGTGGAGCCTGGGAGGAGAGGGAGGGGCCGCCTACAGGCGTCCTGGGCACCCAGCACAGGGAGGGAGGGGGAATGCCATGTCCCCTCCCCCACCCCATCCGCTCAGCCAGGACAGCCCCGCAGGGCGGGCGAGAGGCCCCCTGACCCTTGCCTGTGCGCTCTGCGTCAGGAAACCTCCCGCAGTGGCTGGAAGATTTGAACACGGCCCCTGGGGACCCCACACATCTCCACACTCTGCAGTTCTTTGGCTGCTGGGTAGCCCAGAGCTCGTTTCTCTCCGCGTCTGGACCTCCCAGGCCTGCGGCAGCCGGCCCCTACATCCTCCAACCCTCTCCCCAACACAAACCAGGGAGACAGCAGAGGCTCAAAGCTCCAGCTGCTCACCCACAACCCGCAGACACGCTCACACACTCCTGGCCTGCACAGAGCCTCTTAACGGGGGTGGGGGGTGAGGGACACCTGGGCGTGGGGCTAAGGCTGCCCTCCCACGCCCCCACTCCCTAGACGGCTATGCAGCCTCAGGCAGTTCACTTCCCCTCTCTGAACCTCCTCTATCCACCACCTGCCTGCCTGCCTGCCTGCCCGCCTGCTTTCTGGGGGTGGTAGGACCCCGGCCATGCTCACTCAGCTGCAGCCACCTGAACGTGAACGTCAGATGGACACGAACGCCGGCCCCTGCCCCACCCTGTCTGTTCTACTGACGAAGTCCCTCCGCCCCCACCCCTCACACTGGCTTTGATGTGGGCTGGAGCCTGGGGTGGGGGCTCGGATGCTGTCCTGGGAGGCCCCACGCCCCGCCATGGGCTGCCTCGGTTTCCCCGGCTGGTCCCTCTAGGCCTCGGCGTGGATGGGGGATGGAGGCTGGGGGCGGGGGGTGATGCGCTGTGTGACCCTGGGCAGATCCCCTTGTCTCTCTGGGCCTTAGTTTTCCCATCTGTGCGATGGGAAGCAAACGGTAACAACACTGGTCCCGTAGCTCTCCCATGATGGTCTCCAGGAGACGCCCCTGGGGACCCCACAGGCTGAGTCTGGGGCCACACCCCACCCCCCCAGGACCAAGGTGGAGGGAAATTTGGCCTCAGGGAGAGGCCAGGCGGGGGCTCGAGGCCCGGGTGGGGTGTGGGAGGCTGGCGCCCCTGTGCCGGGGGTGTGTGCCGGGGGTGTGGCGTGGGACCCAGCGGGCCCTCCTCGCCCTGAGCCCCCCGGGCCGGCCCCACTGCCCTCCCCTCCCGCCCTCCAGCCGGCCTCTCGGCCCCCTACCTGTGCCTGATAAATGCCCGCAGGATCCCTTGGTCCTAATCCCACAAAGGAACGGTTTGCAGGGGACGTGTCGGGCGGAGAGTAGGCTGCAGGGAGGAGAGAGACCGAGAGCCCATTAGCGAGGGGTTGCGGGCGCCGGGGCAGCCCTGGCCCCAGAGATGGTGGCCACCGCCAGGCGTCACACAGCCGGGCCTCCGCACCCGGTGCCTGGGGCCTCCGAGCCTGCCGCCCTCCCTCGGCTGAACCGAGCCCCCCTGAAAGGCCCGAGGTCCTTGGGAGGTGGGGATCCTGACTCAAGGGGCCCGGGGGTCACGGCTGAGATCGCCCAGGTGGGCGGGGTGTCTGCTGAGAAGGAAGGCAGGATGGCTCCGTAATTCACAAAACCGCCCGTGAATTATTCAGGGTGTGCAGTGCCCGCCCGGTCCTGCCACTGAGGGTTGCCTCCGCGCAGGGTGCATGAATTATTGAGGGCGTTTTATTTATTAATCTTCCTCCCGGAGAGGGCAGAGGGAGGGCTCGGTGTGTGCATACATACACATGTGCATATTTATAGTTCAGTCTCAGCGATTATATTCTGTCGGCGTGTGAGTAACTCACGGCCTGGTACTACAGCGGGGATGGGGGCCTCAGACAGGCTGGGACCCAGGTAGGGGGAGAAGCTGCAACAGGTGGGGTCCCCAAGTTGTCCTGGCTGGGGCTTGGGGGAGCTGGAGGCAGCGAGGCTTAGGGGGAGAAGTAGGAGTAGATTTGCAGTTAAAAGCCCCAGTGCAGAGAAAGGGGGGGTGGAATCCATGCCTATCCTGCATTTATTAAGTGTCTACTGTATGCCAGGCACTGGGCATAATCCCATTGAGCCCTGAGTGGATACTACACAGTATCCTGCATCCATTAAGTGTCTACTGTATAACAGGCTCTGGGCACAATCCCACCGAACCCTGAGTGGATCCTATGCAGGATCGTGCATTTATTAAGTGTCTATTGTATACCAGGCTCTGGGCATAATCCCACCAAGCCCTGAGTGGGTCCTACACAGTATCCTGCATCTATTAAGTGTCTACTGTATACCAGGCTCTGGGCACAATCCCACCGAACCCTGAGTGGATCCTATGCAGGATCGTGCATTTATTAAGTGTCTATTGTATACCAGGCTCTGGGCATGATCCCACTGAGCCTTGAGTGGATCCTATGCAGTCAACGCTCCCATTTCACAGATGAGCAGGCAGGGACAGCTGGCAAGAATGACCACAGCTGCCTGACACCACGCAGCGTCAGGCGCCACGAGGAACGTCCTCCCTGTCTCCCTGACCCACGTCACCGGCTTGTTCCCCACTGCCCTGTGAATTGGGCACCAAGGCGAACCCATTTTGCAGCTGAGAAAACTGAGGCTCAGAGAGGGGAAGACACCTGCCTGAGGTCACACAGGGAGAGAGCTGCAGAGGCGGGATTCCAGCCGAGGGTGGATTTGGGGCTGATCTCCTCCAGCCAGTGCTCAGAAGAAGCCGGTTTTTATGGGCAGGCAGCCCGGGTTCTGGCAGGCATGGGGCCGGGGGGAGGAACGCCGGGGCAGGGGGAAGAGGAGCTGAGGGCGCATAGAAGGAACCACGGCCACCAACGGCTTGGGTGGGGTGGGGTGGGGGGTCTCATTGGGAGAGTGAGGGACATAGATGCTCAAAAAGGGGGCTGAGGGGCAGATGGAGTCCAAGGGGAGAGGTCTCTGGGTTCCAAGCCATGCAGGCTTGAGTGACCCTCCCAAGCCTGCATGGGGGTCACAGGATAGTCTGGGGATAGAGCCACTGCGGACGAACGGGGTGGACCTCAGGACGAGGACGCCAGGACCGAGGGGCCATCCAGCGGCCACCCAGAACCACATCCAGAGAGCGGAAAAGTCTAGAAGGTGCAGTGGCCAGCAACCCAGGGGCTTCTGGGTCAGGTGGACAGGCAAAGAGGGTCCCATCTAAAGGTGTGGTCCAGTCCAGATCACCCAAAGGAACTGCGCCTGGTGTAGCTCCTTTCTCCCCAAGAAGCCAGAACTCTGGAAATGTTTACGTTAAATGTCCTGATTTTAAAATGGTAACAACCGTTCTCCTTTTCCACAAAAGACCAGTCTGGGGGTGGAGTCTGGCCCTCGGGCCACCACTGTGAGATCCATGTCCACTGTCAGCTGCTTGACACACCAGGGAGCGTTTTTGATGGCCCATGGCGGGCACCGGGGTCCCCCAGGCGACTCGGCGAAGGGGACAGACCCTGGACTCTCACCCTGGCCCATGGCTTGGTCCGGTCAGCCCCTAAGGCTGCCTCAGCCCTACACGGGCCCAACCATGTGGCCCCTGGGCTGTTTTCCGGAGACCCACCAAACTCACCAGGCCCCGCAGGGTCGGGCCTGACCTCTGACCTGGCAGTGGGGCTGGGGAGGGGACAGGTCCCCCTGCAGACATCCGCCCCACCAGGGCACCACTTCCCGCGTGCTTACAAGGCGAGGTCGGCGACGTGGCTCCTCCCTCGGAGGTGGTGGCGGGTTTGGTGGCAGGGGGGAGCGCCAGCCGTGGCAGCCCCGGGGGCGGAGGTGCCAGCATCTGAGCAGAAAGGCAGTGGCTGGGCATTTTGAGCTGACCACTTCCATTTAACTGGGGGAACAGAGAGACACGTGGTTAAGGGGTGGGCTCCCCCTCTACCTCGGGCTGCTGGCGCCGGCCGCCCCCGGCTCTGTGCACGGCCCCGGGCGGGATGGCAGACTGGGGGAGCCAGAGCGTGGGTGTGACCATGGCGGGTTTGGTGGGTCTGAGGACAGCCGGAGGTGGAGGGGCCTGGGGATGCCCGCTTACTGGTGTCATTCAAAGCCCGGCACTGCTGGGGCCACGCTCACTGCATCTCCTCCGTAAATCCCCTGCACGCCAACTCGACTGAGTTCCTTCCAAACAGTGCCACCGCCTCCTAACAGCAGGGTCTCTGCGTTCTTCCTAATTCATCACGAGCACGCCATCATCCACCATCACCCACGGCCCGGCCCGTGGTTCCAAAGTCCGAAAAGCTCTGAACACCCAAAGCTTCCTATGGAGTCTGGCAGACGCTGTCTCGCTTGAACTGAGTTTGGTGGGTTTTTTGCAATCAATTTCTTCCTGCCCCCCGCCCCAAATCTTTTTTCCTTTTTGAGACGGGGTCTCGCTCTGTCACCCAGGCTGGGGTGCAGTGGCACAATCAGAGCTCACTGCAGCCTCGACTTCCCAGGTTCAAGCGATCCTCCCACCTCAGCCTCCTGAGTAGCTGGGACTACAGGCACCCGCCACCATGCCTGGCTAATTTTGAAGTATTTTTTTTTGTAGAAACAGGGTCACGCTATGCTGCCCAGGCTGGTCTTGAACTCTGGGCTTATGCAATCCTCCCACCTTGGCCTCCTAAAGCGCTGGGATCACAGGCCTGAGCCGCTATGCCCAGTCCCTCCCTGCCTTGTGTTCACACGAGTAGCACTCACGCAGTTGCTGGGACCTATGGGTGCTACCCAGACCCCAGAGGGTGCGACGTGACGTGTCTGAAACCCTGGCATCCGAAAGCATCTCAATTCTGACCCAATCCAGCTGCTTCCCAGCACGACAGAGGAGGGGACTTCAGAGCCGAGTCCCCAAGACCCTTCAAAGCAGAAGTTGTGCCTTCATGTGAGCACGTGGCCCCCGGGAGGTCACCGGGAGCTGCCAGGAGAGGCCCGAATGCGCCCCGCCCGACTCACCGGTCCAGGTTGCTGGCTGGCTGGGTCGCAGGCCAGCGAGACAAGATCTTTGAGCGGGTCCTGGGGGTTGAGATGAGGCGGGTAGCGGATGGCCGTGTGGGGGAAGTAGGTGGAGGCCGTCTGGGGCAGGATGGACGTCGTAGGGAAATGCAGAGCGGAGGACGGGTGGGGGCTCCGGGCGATCCCTGCGGAGACAGTGGGAAGCGGGGGTTACTTGGGGGCTCCAGCCGGTCTGCTCTGTGACCGTGTGACTGTGTGTCTGTGGGTGTGATTCCTGCTGCATCTCAGTGCGTTTAATAACAACCAAAAAAACCCCAGCCGCACTGACCACATTTACACCCAAATTCCCTGACTCCCATGGCAGCCCCAATGGGGCTGTGATATTATCCTGTGTTTTAATTTAATCTTTTAGTTTTGTAGATGTAGGGGTCTTGCTATGTTGCCCAGGCAGGTCTTGAACTCCTAGGCTCGAGCAATCTTCCCTCCTCGGCCTCCCAAAGTGCGGGGATTACAGGTGTAAGCCACCGAGCCCGGGTTATTTTTTTCTTTTTTTTTTTGAGACAGTCTTGCTCTGTCGCCCAGGCTGGAGGGCAGTGGTATGACCTCAGCTCCCTGCAACCTCCACCTCCTGGGTTTAAGCAATTATGCCTCAGTCTCCCCAGTAGCTGGGATTACAGGTGCACACCACCACGCCCGGATAACTTTTGTACTTTTAGTAGAGATGGCGTTTCACTGTGTTGGCCAGGCTGGTCTCGAACTCCTGACCTCTGGTGATCTGCCCACTTCGGCCTCCCAAAGTGCTGGGATTACAGGTGTGAGCCACTGTGCCCGGCCCCATCTTTTTTTTTTTTTTTTTTAAACAGAGGATGACAGAGTGGCCTTCAGGGGATGTGTCACCTGCCTGAGGCCACACGGTATCAGGTGGCAGTTCGGGAACTTGAACCCAGCCCATCTGGCCCCATGGTCTATACTATAAACCTGGGTAAGCTCTTTCTGCAAATGCCTGAATAGTGATTTTTTTTTTTTTTTTTTTTTTTTTTTTTGAAGAGACAGAATCTCGCTTTGTTACCCAGGCTGGAGTGCAGACGCATGATCATGGCTCACTGGAGCCTCGACCTCCTGACCTCAGGTGATCCTCCTGCCTCCGCCTCCCGAGTAGCAGGGACATGTGCCACCACGCCTGGCTAATTTTTTGTATCTTCAGTAGAGATGAGGTTTCACCATATTGCCCAAGCTGGTCTCACAACTCCTGGACTCAAGCAATCCACCCGCCTCAGCCTCCCAAAGTGCTGGGATTACAGGTGTGAGCCACCGTGCCCGGCCTAATTCCAGCACATAAACCCCGTCTCCACCAGCCATCACTCCTCACCCCCTCCCCCAGCCCCAGCACCCACACATCCCCTTCCCGCCTCTGTGGCTGGGTCTGTCCTGGACGCTTCATAGAAATGGGATCACACGCTGTGTGGCCTTTTGTGTCTGGCTTCTCTCACTGAGCGTGACGTCCTCAAGGTGGCCTGCGTCAGAGCCTCGTGCCTTTTCACGGCTGAGTCATATTCTATTGTGACGCCTGCCTTTTCCTCTTTCTAAACAGTTCAGTGATTTTTAGTATTTTCACTATTTATAGCAGTCACTCCCCCGTCTCCCTAGCCTCTGGCCAGATAGTACGTATTTTTGGCTTTTGGCCACGTGGTCTCTGCTGTAATTACTCAGCTCTGCCAAGGCAGGGTGGGAGCTGCCACGGGACATATACAAAGATGTGGTCGTGGCTGTGTGCCAATAAAACTTTATTCATAAGAACAGGCAGCCGGGAGGCTGGCGTTTGCTGACCCCTGGGCCAAATGACTGCTTTGATTTGGGTCTGCCTCTCTGTGTGCATGACTGCGTAAAGAACTAAATATTTTATGACTAGAACGTGGGATAGTAAGCAATATTTGAGGCTTCCTACAATCGAGCCCGCTTAATCCCAATGGCAACCATGGGAGGTGATTTTTTGTTTGTTTTGTTTTGTTTTTTTGAGATGAGAGTCTTGCTCTGTTGCCCAGGCTGGAGTTCAGTGGTATGATCTTGGCTCACTGCCGCCTCTGCCTCTCAGGTTCAAGAAATTCTTGTGCCTCAGCCTCCTGAATAGCTGGGATCACAGGCATGCATCACCACACCAAGCTAATTTTTATATTTTAGTAGAGACAAGGTTTCACCATGTTGTCCAGGCTGTTCTTGAACTCCTGATCTCAGGTGATCCGCCTGCCTTGGCCTCCCAAAGTGCTGGGATTAGAGGCGTGAACCACCGCGCCTGGCCGAGGTGGAGATGTCTCTCTCTCTCTTTTTTTTTTGAGACAGTCTCGCTCTGTTGCCCAGGCTGGAGTAAAGTGGCGTGATCTCGGCTCACTGCAAGCTCCGCCTCCCAGGTTCACGCCATTCTCCTGCCTCAGCCTCCCAAGAAGCTGGGACTACAGGCGCCGCCACCACACCCAGCTAATTTTTTGTATTTTTAGTAGAGATGGGGGTTCACCGTGTTAGCCAGGATGGTCTTGATCTCCTGACCACTTGATCCACCAGCCTAGGCCTCCCAAAGTGCTGGGATTACAGGCGTGAGCCACCGCGCCTGGCCCCTTTTTTTTTTTTTTTTTTTGAGACAGGGTCTTGCTCTGTTGCCCAGGCTGGAGAGCAATGGCATGAACTCGGCCCACTGCAACCTCCGCCTCCTGGGTTCAAGTGATTCTCCTGCCTCAGCCTCCCAAGTAGCTCAGACTATAGGTGCACGCCACCATGCTTGGCTAATTTTTGTATTTTTGGTAGACATGGGGTTTCACCATGTTGGACAGGCTGGTCTCGAACTCGTGACCTTGTGATCCACCCAAGCTCCCAAGGTGCTGGGATTACAGTCGTGAGCCACCGAGCCCAGGCTTTTTTTTTTTTTTTTGAGATGGAATCTTACTCTGTCACCCAGGTTGGAGTGTAGTGGCACGATCTCCGCTCACTGCAACCTCCGCCTCCCGGGTTCAAGCAGTTCTCCTGCCTCAGCCTCCCAAGTAGCTGGGACTACAGGTGCGTGCCACTGTGCCTGGCTAATTTTTGTATTTTTAGTAGAGACGGGGTTTCACCACGTTGGACAAGCTGGTCTCGAACCCCTGACCTCGTGATTCACCTGCCTCAGCCTCCCAAAGTGCTGGGATGACAGGCGTGAGCCACTGCGCTGGGCCTCATTGGCAGCTTCTGATCCTGCCTGTCTATTAGTGTCTGCGGTTGGGATGCGGGGATTAGATTGAGACAGGGGGTGAGGGGAGTGAGGTAAAGGGTAAGCCCTGGGTTGCAGCCTCTTCTTATACAAAGGGGGAAACTGAGGCCCAAAGAGACTGAGTCCAATCTCTCAGCTGGGCTGGGACAAGGCCCCGGGTGCTGTCCACTATGGCACCTCTGTGGTTTTTTTGCCCACCTAGAAGGCTACAGCAATATGACTCATGGTCAGACATCCAGTGGGACTTCTCTGGCTGTGAGAGGCCTGAGCGCAGGGCCCGCTGCCCCTCCCCGCCAGGGGCCCGTGGCGCTCACCGCTGTGCACGGCGATGACAGGCCGGTGGTGCTGGGTGAAGCTGGAGAGGCGGGGAGAGTCCTGGGGGGATGGGCTGTTGAATGGTGACTTGTCCATCTCTGTCTTCTTTACCGGGGATGAGATGCCTGTGGAGGGGATGGGACGAGAGAGTCACAGGCTGGTCACACCCCAGGAGCCCTGGACCTTCCCCAAAGCCAGCCTCCGAAGGGACAGGAAGCCTCATCACCCTGCCTTCTCTTCCCCCAGAATCCTGAAGGGGAGAGGCTGTGAGCCCATTACACCGAGGAGTAAACGGAGGCTCAGAGCAGAAAAGGGGCTGGCCAAGGCGGCACGGCTGGGGGATGCAGAGCTGGGTAACAGCACGTGTCCCTGGGCCTCGCTCCCGGCTGTTGCCTACTCTCCTTCCAGAGAAATGGGAAGGCTCAGGACTGCCCCATCACCTAGAAGTCACCCAAGCCCTAGAGAAGGCATAGGCAGGGCAGAGACAGTCAGGTCCGAAGCCCAGTTAGACCCTGGCTGGCTAAGTGCGCACAGACAAGCCCCAGCTCAGCTCTGCCTTCCTTCATCCACGCGGGAGGAAGGAACAGAGTCTCCTGGGAGCTGAAGTGAGATGCATCCACCCTCTGCAGTGCCTTGCTGGCATCACTCTGCAGACAGGGGCCTTACTACCTCCCAGGCTGCCTGGGACAGAAGCCGCGACAGCCTCCAGCTCAGCAGCTCAGCCCCTCACACCTTCCTCAGCGAATCAACAAATGAAGAAACAGATGGAGGCCGGGCACGGGGGCTCACGCTTGTAATCCCAGTGCTTTGGGAGGCTGAGGTGGGTGGATCACTTGAGGCCAGGAGTTCAAGATCAGCCTGGCCAACACGGTGAAACCCTGTCTCCACTAAAAATACAAAAATTACGTGGGTGTGGTGGCGGGTGCCTGTAATCCCAGCTACTTGGGAGGCTGAGGCAGGAGAATTGCTTGAACCTGGGAGGCGGAGGTTGCAGTGAGTCGAGATCACTGGGCCACTACACTCCAGCCAGGGCTACAGAGCGAGACTCCATCTCAAACACAGAAAAACAGATGGATAGCCGGGCGCGGTGGCTCACGCCTGTAATCCTAGCACTTTGGGAGGCCGAGGTGGGCGGATCACGAGGTCAGGAGTTCGAAACCACCCTGGCCAACATGGTGAAACCCCGTCTCTACTAAAAATACAAAAATTAGCCGGGTGTGATGGTGGGCACCTGTAATCCCAGCTACGCGGGAGGCTGAGGCAGGAGAATTGCTTGAACCCGGGAGGCACAGGCTGCAGTGGGCCGAGATTGCGCCACTGCACTCCAGCCCAGGCAACAAGAACGAAACTGTGAAACTCTGTCTCAAAAACAAACAAGCAAGCAAACAAACAAACCAAAAACTGATGGATGGACTCAGGTAGGCTCACCCACTAAACGCTGGCTTCCCTCCCGCTCCAGGGACCCCCCTGGAAAGCCCCTGGGTGTGGGGGAAGCAGGTGGTCCACGGTTCAAACCCCGGCTGGCCATGGGGCTATGCGACCTGGAGTGAGCCGCCACATCCACCCCTTTTCATAAAATGGGGGATTCTGTAAAGCTCTGGAGTTTCCATTGGGAGCAGTGTGGGAGTGGCAGCTGTGAGGACCGCGCCAGGGGTGCCTGTGTGGGTGAAGCCCACGGCCGTCCCGGATCCCTGGACATCAGGGCATTCTCTGAGGATGCCTTCAACCCGGCTTTCCGAGGGAACCTCAGCCACCCAGCTCGAAAAATGTTAGTTACTGCAGAAGCCACTGCTGCTGCTATTTGGGGTGAGTGGGGAGATGTCAGGGTGCCCCTTGACACTTGCACCCTGTCTTTAAAATGAAGTGGGAACACAGAGCCCCAAAGAGGGCCATTTTGGGTATTTCCAGGAGGCTGGGGTGGAGTCCCGGCTCTGGAGCGGAAATGCCTGGCCTTCCGGGGCGGTGTCTTTTTTTTTTTTTTTGAGATAGAGTCTTCCTCTGTCACCCCGTCTGGAGTGCAGTGGCGTGGATCTCAGATCACTGCAAGCTCCGCCTCCCAGGTTCAAGCAATTCTCCTGCCTCAGCCTCCCGAGTAGCTGGGATTACAGGCACCCGCCACCACGGCCGGGTCATTTTTGTATTTTTAGTAGAGACGGGGTTTCACCATGTTGGCTAGGCTGGTCTCCAACTCCTGGCTTCAGGTGATCCGCCCACCTTGGCCTCCCAAAGTGCTGGGATTACAGGCATGAGCCACTGCGTTCGGCCAATTTATTTGTCACTCAGGCTGGAGTGCAGGGGCAAAATCACGGCTCACTGCAGCCTCAACCTCCTGGGCTTAAGTGATCCTCCCACCTCAGCCTCCCAGGTAGGTGGGACCGCAACCATGCACCATCATGTCCAGGAAATATTTTTTTTAGAGACGAGGGCTTGCTATGTTGCCCAGGCTGGTCTCAAACTCCTGGCCTCAAGCGATCCCCTTGCCTTGGTCTCTCAAAGTGCTGGGGTTACAGGCGTGAGCCACAGCACCTGGCCCCAGGGAAGCTTTTTCAAGTGAGGGCTAAGGATCACATATGCCTGAAAAATGCAGTGTCCTGGGCCCTACCCTATCCCTGGAAATGGAATCTCAGGGAGGCATGCCCTGGAGATGTGGAGAGCCACGTTTTTAGAAAGGATTTTTACATTTCTTTGAAGGTAAAACATATCTACTGAGACCATCCAAACAGGATGATGAGTTTAGCTTCCCTTCGACCTGGCCCTTGCAGTTCCTTACCTCCAGGGTGTCTCAGGTGGGCACTGCGGACACTGGGGCCGGATCGCTTTCTGGGGTGGGGCTCTCCTAGGCACTGCAGGGTGCTGAGCAGGGTCCCTGGCCACCAACCACTTCATGCCAGGAGCACCCCCTAGTTGTAACAACCACAGATGTCCCCAGACATCACCAAAAGTACCCTGGGGAAGAATCACCTGTGGGTGAGACCCTCTGGGTTAGCGGATCCCATGGACCCTCCATGAGACTGTGTCCCATGATCCTCTGCCCTGCTGAGGTCCCAGGAAGCTGCACACATTGAAATTCACATGGAGTGAGGAGGGAGAGAGGAGGTGAATCCCAGGAGCTGGGGTCCCCCTGGTTTACACCGTCTGCCCTGTCAGGAGCTTCTCCTGGTGTCTGGTGTGAGCAGTGACATAACTCAATATTTTCCAAATAATTCACACAGGATTTCTCAGTCTCGACACTGCTGATGCGGGCCAGATCGGTCTCTGTGGAGGGCTGTCCTGGGCACTGCAGGGTGCTGAGCAGCATCCTTGGCCTTCACCCACTCCATGCCAGGAGCACCCCTCGGTGGTGACAACCATGGATGTCCCCAAATGTGACCTGGTGTCCCTGGTTGATGCCCTGATGAGAAATGGTGAGGGTGTCACCGTGTTTTGGGTCTCCTGCTGATGGTTCCATAGGTACCTCCAGGCATCTGTGTGGCACAGCCCCTCCCCAGCCCTGTCCCCACCTCCTCTGTCCTCCCAGCATCGCTGTATCCTTCCCCGAATGGGGTTACCACTCAGGGAACTTCTGTCCTCTCTGATGGCTGCAGCCCGGAGGGAGCCCAGATCCAGGACCCAGCCGGGGGGGACACGCAGCTCTTCATCTGCTTTTGTGGTTATGGAACCAGCTGTCCCATGGCCCTGCACACATCATGCTGTGAGGAGTGACGGTGTCGCCGGGACACATCCCAGAAGCAGGTCAGCAGTTCGCGGGGACCCGGGAACACCCGGCTCTGGAGGAGACTGGCACCCAGGACACCCACACGGGAGGCAGGAAGGATGACGCCTCCACTCACGCCCAGTCTGTGAACACTCACGGGGGAACGCTCCGGAGGCCCTGGGCATGGAGGCTGAGCCATCCAGAGAGGCCCCACTGTCCAGCGGGGTGCCATGAAGTCCGTGACCAAGCTGGGCCCCAGCAGCCAGGCCCGGGCTTTTCCAGGGCAGGAGGATGTGGCAGGAATGAGAGTGGCCTGGAGGCAGGGAGGCCGGGCTGGTCCTGTCGGCACGTACGTGTGGGTATGTATGCCTGTGCACGTGTGTGTGCATGTGAATACATCCGTGTGCATGTATGTGTGTACGCCTGCATGCATGTGCACAGATGCATGCATGTGTGCATGTCTGTGTACGTGTGTGTACGCATGTGAGCGTTTGTGCACGTGTGCATGCCTGCATGTGTGTATGCCTGCACATGCACGTTCATGTCTGTGTATGTGTGTATGCCTGTGTGCACATGTGTTTGCATGCGTGCATGTCTGCGCACGTGTCTATGCATGTGAATGCGCACACGCGTGTGCATGTGTGCATGTGAATACATGCACACACGTGTATATCCGCACCTGCATGTTCATGTCTATGTATGTGTGCATGCCTTGCACAGGTGTGTGCATATATGGATGAGCATGCACGTGTGTGCAAGCGTGTGTGTATGAGTGTGTGTAGGGGCTGGCAGCTCCCTGCAGGCGCAGGGCCACGGCGGGAATGAGGTTAGGGTTGTCAGACGCTCACTTAGGAGGATTTCCTAGAACAGCTTGTCCTGGATGGAAATAGTCTGGCTCAGACTCCACCCCCCGCCGCCACATCCCTGCAGACACCGCTAGAGCTTCCTGAGATGGGGCCAGCGGGAGCCAGGGCAGGGCAGGAAGGAGGGGGGAGCGCAGCCCAGGCACTGCGAGAAAGAATAACCCAGCATGCTCCCGGCAGGCTCTGCAGACACTGACTCTGCACCCTGCCTCCAAGCATCCTCCGTCTGTTCAGCAGGCATGCCTGGGACCCCGGTGGGACCTCCCTGTTCAGCCAGCGGGCCTGTGCGTCCCCCACCCATCTCAGTGGCCATTTTTCCTCTCAGGGAGCACATCCGTATGCCGCTCCCCGCATCCTGCATGCCCCGTCTGAGCATATTGACTGTAGGGAGCACGCAGGCCCGCGGGCTCCCCCATCAGAGTTTCTTCATGTCTGTTTAACACACACGCCCATCTGACCTCCTCTCTGTCTTTAACGAAAGGCCCTCATCACCCCTGTCGGGGCAGCCATCTGTTTGCTCCACAAACAAGCCCATCTCCCACTGAAATGCCTGCTCCCCAAGGGAGCCAAGGCCCACTCTTGCTGGGTCTCTAGGGTCTGGGATCAGGAGGGGGCCTACACAGGGCGCGTGGAGTGGAGTGGACAGAGGCACCGACGCAGGTCATGAATCTGCTGAGGACAGCGGTGACCACTGGGCGTTGACAGTGCACCAAGGCCTCCTCTGGGCTCTGTGGACATTTGGGACCGGATCGTTCTCTGGGGTGGGGCCATCCTGGGCACTGCAGGGTGCTGAGCGGTGTCCCTGGCCTCCCAGGTGTCCCTGGACCCACACTCCATGCTAGGACCACCCTGCAGTCGTGACAACCACAAATGTCCTCAGATGTCACCCAGTGTCCCCTGGGGGCAGGATCACCCCTAGGTAAAACCCCCTGGCTTAGAGGATTCCATGGATCCCCAAGAGACTCTGCGTCCCATGATCCTCGGCCCTGCTGAGGTCCCAGGAGGCTGCACATATTGAAATCCACACCCTGAGTGGGAGGGAGAGAGGAGGTGAGTCCCAGGAGCTGGGGGTCCCCTGGTTTACACCACCTGCCCCACTGAGAGTTTATTCTGGTGTGAGCGGGGGGCAGACTTTTTTTTTTTTTAAGACAGGGTCTCGCTCTGTTGCCCAGGTTGGAGTGCAGTGGGGCAACCATAGCTCACTGCAGCTTTGATCTCCTGCGCTCCAGAGATCCTCCCAACCTCAGCCTCTCCAGTAGCTGGGACCACAGGCACACACCACCACGTGCAGCTCATTTGGTATTTTTTTTGTAGAGACGGGGTTTCCCTGTGTTCTCAAACTCTTGGGCTCAAGTGATCCTCCAGCCTTGGCTTCCCAAAGTGCTGGGATTACAGGCGTGAGCCACCGTGCCCAGCCTGTTTCTTTTCCACATTAATTAACACAGGTTTCTCAGCCTCAGCACTGTAGACATTGGGGCTGGCTTGTTCTCTGGGGAGGGGCTGTCCTGGGCACTGCAGGGTGCTGAGCAGCGTCCCTGGCCTCCACCCACTCCACGTCAAGAGCACCCCCAGCTGTGACAACCACAGACGTCCTTAGACACCGACCAGTGTCCCTGGGGATGAGGCAGCACTGCCCTGGGTGAGGACCTTTTGTGAAGGCACTAGCCTCCTCTCATAATGTGGTCCTCACAGCTGCCCCGTGCAGAGCTTACAGGAGCTGCACCCGTTTCACAGATGTGGAGGCTGAGGCCTGATGGGAGAAGTCACTCACCTAAAGCAATAGAACCAAGCGCGGGTGGAGTGGAGTTGGAACCCAACTCTGTTCCTCCCCAGGCCACGCTCCAAAAGGGATGGGCAAGCCGGGCTCGGTGGCTCACGCCTGTCATCCCAGCACTGTGGGAGGCCAAGGTGGGAGGATCACTTGAGGTCAGAAGTTCGAGACCAGCCTGGCCAACATGGTGAAACTCCATCTCTACTGAAAATACACAAATTAGCTGGGCGTGGTGGTGGGTGCCTGTAGTCCCAGTCCCAGCTATTTGCAAGGCTGAGGCAGCAGAATCGCTTGAATCTGGAAGGCAGAGGTTGCAGTGAGCCAAGATCATGCCACTGCACTCCGGCCTGGGCAACACAGCAAGATTCTGACTCAAAAAAAAAAAAAAAAAAGGGCTGGGGGAAGCCCGGGGTGACAGAGGAGAGGGATGGATGGGGGCTGCCTGCCCTGCCCTGTGTAGTAACTGCCTGTGGATGGGGCCTGTGTCGCCTTCAGGTGGGGGCTACACCAGAAGGAAAAACAAAGCACCAGGGGGCTGCTCGAAGACGCCTTCCCTCCACCCCACGCAGCCGGGTAAGCAGGGAGGCCTCAGGGGGAGGCGGCCAGGAGAAAGGGCACTCCTGGCCCAGGCCCCAAGCGGGCAAAGCCTAGAGGCTGGAATGTGGGGCCTGGAGGCGTGCTGTGGGGGTCTTGCCTGGCATGGAGCTGGCAGGATCCACCCCAGGCCTTTGTGAGCCTCAGGGTGGGGGCCTGGCTGAGCACTGCCTGGAGAAAAGGCCCCAAGGCTGCCAGAGGAAGGGAGAACTGCTCTAATCAGCTTAACCCCCTTAATGAGCGGCTAATTGGGGACTGTCTAGACAGGAAGCTGGAAAGGCCGGGGAGGAGGAGGGGGAGGAAGCACAGGAGGAGGAGGAACATCCCAGGGTGGTGGCCAGGGGCCAAGGGCACCTTCGGGAGAGACCCTGCCCGCCTGGGTTCCTGTTTTGTGTCGTCCCTCTGTGGAAGCACCCAGCTTGGGACAACCTCGCAGGCTGCAGCAATAAGCCTGAACCTTCCACACCCCCGGCCCCTCTGGCCCTTCCCTTGGGCCCCCTGGCCCTTGCCTCGGTCCAGCAACGAGGTTACAGCTGGGAACCTCAGGAACCCCGCTCCAGCCCAGGGGCCAGGCCTCTTCTGAGGCATCCTCCTTGGGACTTCAGAGGCTGCGAAATGTTTATCGATGCAGCCCACAGCGATGGGGACAGGCCCAGGAAGCACTGGGCATAAGCTCAGGGCTCTCTGCCCCTTTCTTGCTGTGGTTCCTTTGGGCCTCAGTTTCCCCACTTGTCAACTGATGGCCGGGGCAGCCCTGATCTCAGTGTTGCCGGGGAGGGGAAATAACCCAGCTTAGGACATCGCAGATGTCCCGTAAAACAAAGAGAGCGAGGTGCCCTGAGTGGGGGCGCTGGGAACGGCCACGTGGTTCTGTGTCCCTGTGCACCTGCTTGCTGCTGGGGTGACCTGGAGCGGGTGGTGTCACCTCTCTGAGCCTCGGGGTTTCCCTCTGCAAAATGAGGAGCCTGCCAGTCACCTCCGCAGGGCTGTCTGGGACTAAACTGTTGGGAAGGGACATAGAGCCAGCTGGGTGTGGTGGCTCACACCTGCCATCCCAGCACTTTGGGAGGCTGAGGCAGGAGGATCGCTTGAGTCCTGGAGTTTAAGACTAGCCTGGGCAACACAGGGAACCCTGTCTCTACAAAAAAAATGCAAAAAATAGCCAGGTGTATCCGTGAGTGCCTGTAGTCCCAGCTACTTGGGAGGCTTGGAAGGAGAATGGCTTGAGCCCAGAGGGCGGTGATCACACCACTGCACTCCATCCTGAGCGACACAGCAAGTCGCTATTTGGAAAAAAAAAAAAAAAAAAAAGGCCGGGCGCAGTGGCTCACGCCTGTCCCAGCACTTTGGGAGACGAGACCGAGGCGGGTGGATCACCTGAGGTCAGGAGTTCCAGACCAGCCTGGCCAACATGGTGAAAACCTGCCTCTGCTAAAAATACAAAAATTAGGCCGGGCGCGGTGGCTCAAGCCTGTAATCCCAGCACTTTGGGAGGCCGAGACGGGCGGATCACGAAGTCAGGAGATCAAGACCATCCTGGCTAACACGGTGAAACCCCGTCTCTACTAAAAAATACAAAAAAACTAGCCGGGGGAGGTGGCGGGCGCCTAGTAGTCCCAGCTACTCCGGAGGCTGAGGCAGGAGAATGGCCTAAACCCGGGAGGCGGAGCTTGCAGTGAGCTGAGATCCGGCCACTGCACTCCAGCCTGGGCAACAGAGCGAGACTCCGTC
>NC_045454.1:49370259-49374733 GCF_002776525.5 Piliocolobus tephrosceles
AAAAAAAAAAAAAAAAAAAAAAAAAAAGTACAAAAATTAGCCAGTTGTGGTGGCGGGCACCTGTAATCCCAGCTACTCGGGAGGCTGAGGCAGGAGAATCGCTTGAACCTGGGAGGCGGAGGTTGCAGTGAGTCAAGATTGTGCCACTGCACTCCAGCCTGGGCGACAGGGAGAGACCCTGTCTCAAAAAAAAAAAAAGAAAAGAAAAGAAAAAAAAAAAGTGGCCCAGACCAGGGGTCACGCACCTTCTCCCTGCTCCGTTTAGGCCCTTTGCATATGCCACCGGCCATATATAGGAGAGACTCTGCCCTCAAAAGACATTTGGCCAGATCTGGGGACATTTACAGTTGTCACCACTGGGGGGTGCTCCTGACATGGAGTGGGTGGAGGCCATGAACCCTGCACAGCACCCAACAAGTGCCCAAGACGGCCCCGCCCCAGAGGATGATCTGGCCCCAAACATCCACAGTGCAACTCCGGAAACCACGATCCTCCCTTCTGGGAATGCCCTCCCATCATTTTCCCTGCGGATAAATCCACTTAAATCATCCCGGTGTAGCTCAGCCACGAATTAATAATAAACCGAGCTCTCACACCCCAAGTGCGTGCTTTACGTCCAGCCCTGGGCCACGGGTGTTAAAATTCTTCCAGTGTTTGGCCGGGCACGGTGGCTCACGCCTGTAATCCCAGCACTTTGGGAGGCCGAGGCTGGCAGATCACAAGGTCAGGAGATCGAGACCGTCCTGGCTAACATGGTGAAACCCCTTCTCTACTAAAAATACAAAAAATTAGCCGGGCGTGGTGGCAGGCGCCTGTAGTCCCAGCTACTTGGGAGGCTGAGGCAGGAGAATGGCGTGAACCTAAGAGGCGGAGGTTGTGGTGAGCCAAGATCGCACCACTGCATTCCAGCCTGGGCGACAGAGTGAGACTCTGTCTCAAAAAAAAAAAAAAAAAAAAAAATTCTTCCAGTGTTTTCTCTTCACTGGGATATCGAGCCAGAGTTTTCTGAGATGGAGTTTCGCTCTTGTGGCCCAGGCTGGAGTGCAGTGGCGCGATCTCGGCTCACTGCACCCTCTGCCTCCCAGGTTCAAGCAATTCTCCTGCCTCAGCCTCCCGAGTAGCTGGGATTATAGGAGGGCCAGCACACAGGAGGGCTTTACACTGAGGATGAAACCCTCAGGAGGGAGTGAGTTTGCCATCCCCTGAGGTAATCAAGTGGAAGCTGCGGGAGCACAGACCTCCTCTGACATTCCCTGCTAGCTCTCTGATTCCTGATCACACAGCAGAAGCTGGTGGAGGCTTCCTCTCTGTCCTCCTATTGCTACCCCGTCTTTCCCCAGTGGAAGGGGTTGCCCGCGAGCAGCTGGGCAGAAAAGTCCGACGGAGCTCCAGAGACTCTAACTTTAATTTCCTCTCTCTTGAAATGTTTTCTTTTTGAGTTTTCTCAGTTGAAAGCTAGATTCTTTATTTTCCACCTTACTCCTCTCCTAATAAATAGACTTAAAGCTATGAGTTTTCCTCTCAGGGATGCTTTGGCTCATCACAGAGGTGGTCTTTCACTTTAATTGGCGTGCAGTTTACATTCCGACAGCCTCATCAATTCCAGAGTTAATGAGAAGTGATGGCTGGGCGTGGTGTGTCTCACGCCTGTAATCCCAGCACCTTGGGAGGCTGAGACGGGCAGATCACTTGAGGTCGGCAGATCACTTGAGGTCAGGAGTTCAAGACCAGCCTGGCCAACGTAGTGAAACTCCATCTCTACTAAAAATACAAAAATTAGCTGGCTGTGGTGATGCTTGTCTGTAGTCTCAGCTACTTGGGAGGCTGAGTCAGAATAATCACTTGAACCCAGGAGGTGGAGCCAAGATCGCACCATTGCATTCCAGCTTGGGTGACAAGAGTGAAACTCTGTCTCAAAAAAAAGCAAAAAAGAAAAAAAACCAGAAGTGACTTTTTTTTTTTTTTGAGACATAGTCTCGCTCTGTTGCCCAGGCTGGCGTGCACTGGCGTGATCTCTCAAAACAAGCAAGACTCCATCTCAAAACAAAAACAACAAACAAACAAACAAAAGAACCTCATAAATACTGAGGCAGGTCCCCTGAGAGATGGAGACCATCTAGGGATGTTCCTGCTCTGGGAGCCCACACTGTGGGAGGGAGGGGCCTTGGCACCTGAAATGTCACAACGAGATGCATCTGAGAGCGCCAGAAAGAGACAGGAATGTTATAAAGACGCGCACAACGACGACCTCCCGTTTCCCGGGTATGTCGCATGGGCCAGACGGTTACTTCACACATGTCCTACCCCTTCCTCCTCCCGTAGTTCCTAAAGAACAATTAGTCACATCACCCCCATTGTGGAGATGAAGAAACTGAGGCTTAGAGAAGTTAAATGATGTGCCCCAGGTTACACAGCACACACAGAGCCAGATACGAGCAGGGCTGGGATGTGAACCCAGGTCTCTCCAATGCCTGAGTCTGACCTCTTAGTCCTAATGTTATACTGCTTCTAAAAATCCTACAGGTGGCCAGGTGCAGTGGCTCACGCCTGTCATCCCAGCACTTTGGGAGGCCGAGGTGGGTGGATCACCTGAGGTCAGGAGTTTGAGACCAGCCTGGCCAACGTGGTGAAACACCGTCTCCACTAAAAATATAAAGATTAGCCAGGTATGGTGGTGCATGCCTGTAATCCCAGCGACTTGGGAGGCTGAGTCAGAAGAATTGCTTGAACCCAGGAGGCAGACGTTGCAGTGAGCTGAGATCTCGCCACTGCACTCCAGCCTGGGTGACAGAGCAAGACTCCATCTCAGAAAAAAAAAAAAAAAAAAAAAAAAAAAGAGGGGCCCAGCATGGTGGCTAACACCTGGAATCCCAACCCTTCGGGACGACGACGCAGGAGGATCACTTGAACTCAGGAGTTCAAGACCAGCTTAGGCAACACAGTGAGACCTCATCTCTACCAAAAAATTAAAAAAATTAACGGGGCATGGTGGTATACACCTGTAGTCCCAGATAGTTGGGAAGCTGAGGCAGGTGGATCACATGAGCCTGGGAGGTCGAGGCTGCAGTGAGCTCTGACTGTACCACTGCACTCCAGCCTGAGTGACAGAGGAAGACTCTGTCTCAAAAATAAAAATAAAGTAGGCCCCATGGGTACAGGGAGGAGAGAGAGAAGAAGGGAGACAAAACAAATCTGGTTGGATGCAATGACTCATGCCTATAATCCCAGAACTTCAGGAGGCTGGGGCGGGAGAATCACCTGAGCCCAGGAGTTTGAGACCAGCCTGGGCGACAGAGTGAGACTCCATCTCTTAAAAAAAAAAAAAGGAAAGAAAAAAATTAGCCAGGCATAGTGACATTTGCCTGTAGTCCCAGCTACTCAGGAGACGGAGGCGGGAGGATCGCTTAAGCCTGGGAAGTTGAGGCTGCAGTGAGCCATGATCGTGCTACCACACTCCAGCCTGGCTAGAGTGAGACTGTCTCAAAAATAAAGTCACAAATTTCCATATTTATCAGGTGCCTATGTGTTATGTGCCAGGCCTGTTTTATGGACATGAGATGCATTAATTCACTTAATTCCCATGACAACCCCAGGCAAGCAGTACTGCAGGTACTAACACACCCATTTTACAGATGAGGAAACTCGGTCTCTAAGTGGACAGGGCGAGGGAGGCTCAGAAACCTGGAGTCACTAGGAAGCTGCAAGGGCTGAGCTACAGATCCCCGTAGGTGGACTACGGACCCCACGCATGTATCCACTGAGCTGCCTCCGGGGGCTCTTGAGGATAAGGTACTGCACAGAGCAATGCTTGCAAAATTTAGGGGCACAAAGTCGGCCGAGAATCTGAGGATGGATGCCAGGGACACCCTCTTCAGCGTAACACAAGCCCACAGGCCATTTTGCACAGTTTCCTGAGAGTAACAGGTACCGGCTGGCCAGAGAGCAGGACCTTAGAGTGAAAGCGATTCTTTAGATGAGAGCTGCAGTGGAGATGGGGACCCCAAATAAGGGAAATCTTTAGAAAAAGTGCTTGGGGAGACAGGAAATACACATAATCCCAAGGAGCTGGTGTTCAATGGAAAAAAGACCCTGTGAAGCTGCTGACCCTAAAGAACAGGAACCCTATAAGAACAACACCCCAGGCCAGGTGCGGTGGCTCACGCCTGGAATCCCAGCACTCTGGAGGCCAAAGCAGGTGAATTACCTGAGGTCGGGAGTTCAAGAACAGCCTGACCAACATGGAGAAACCCCGTCTCCACTAAAAATACAAAAAATTAGCCGGGCGTGGTGGTGCATGCCTGTAATCCCAGTTACTTGGGAGGCTGAGGTAGGAGAATCGCTTGAACCTGGGAAGCAGAGATTGCAGTGAGCCGAGGTTGTGCCACTGCACTCCAGCCTGGGTAACAGGAGCGAAACAAGAAAGAAAAGAAACAAAAAAAGAAAGAGAGAGAGAAAAGGAAGGAAGGAAGGGAGG
>NC_045454.1:49375133-49391469 GCF_002776525.5 Piliocolobus tephrosceles
AAAAAAAAAAAAAAAAAAAGTAACTTCAAGAAGGACCCCAATGAGAAGGGATCCAGCATCTCAGGATCTTCTAGCGGGGAAGAGGACAAACAGGGTCCCTACAGACGAGGGATTCTATGACAGATCCCAGGAGGAGATGCCCTGTTGATCAGAGTAACTACTAGTCCATCCTGCAGCTCGGGGACCCCACAGAGATGTGGCTTTCACGGATGGAGGGCAGGAAAGTCAGACAGCGGACAGTCTCTGCCCTCCCCAGCTTCAGCAGAACCAAAGAGATCCGAGAACGCCAGCCCGGACCGTACTTCCAGCCACGCGCAGCTCGACGCGACTACCATTCCCAGGAGGCCCCGCGGCTCCAGGCTGGCTTCCTGCCCCGCGGTGCCCGCGCAGTGGCTGCCGGAAGACGTAGTTCCCACCGCGGTAACTCCGACCGGAAGGCCGGCTCCGCCCCCGCCACCAGCCCTACCTCCTTCCATGTCCTCCGTCCAGTTGCGGCTGCTACTCGTGGGCGAGCTGGGCGAAGTGTAGTAATCGCCGCCGGGGCTCGTGTCCACGTCTTCCTCCATCGAGCCCGATTTGTGCCTCTTACTCCTTATGGGCGAGGGAGGGGGAGAGGCTGGTTACCAGGGAGACGCGGGGGCGGGGGGCGCGGCCGCGGGCTTTGCTACTTCCGGTCCTTAAGTGGGCAGGACGAGGTAGGTAGTCCCGCGAGACATCGCGGGAGCCGCGGGCTTTCAGCCCGTTCCCAATGAACGCCTGTTCCAACCCGTCCATTGCTTGGATGGGACACCCAGGCCAGAGGCAGGGAGGGTCTCAGCAGAGGTCGGACACCAAGCTAGCATGGTGGAGACCAAAACCCAGGCAGCCTGGCTAATCCCCTGACCACCTGTAGTTCTCAGAACTGCCTTGCCTGTTAGGGGTATGATCCGATTTTATGGATGGGGAAACTGAGGCACAATGTGACCCGCTCGAGGTCACACAGCATATCTCAGCAAGAACCTGTGTCTGCATTCTCTCGGGGTGGGGGGGGGGGGTCCTAAGGGCTGGCTCAGCCAGCAGGATTTGAAACTGGGGGACACAGCTTCAAACCCATGGTGGGTTGTCAGGGCTAGAGGAAGAGGCACGTGGGGCTGGCTGGGTTTTGAAGGATGAATAGGAGTTTCTCAGGCCAGGTGAATTGTGAAAAGAGGTATTCCAGGGAGAGGAATGAGTCAGCTCGGACCAGAGGGGATGGGCTGATGAACGGGGTTGTAAAATGCCCAGAGGTGGGGACCTGGGTACTTACCCACTGGAGGAGGTGCTGGGCAGCGTTCTTCTCAGGCCAGTGCTGGCTGGGTTCAGGTCGTATGCCAGGTGCCCCTGCAGCTCCCCCAGGGAGAAGTTGGGTCCTGTTCCGGTCACCACAGGTGCTGGAGAGGGTGAGGGAGGAGACTGAGGCAGGAAGCAGTGCCCTGTGCTGCGGTTTGCTTTAGAGGTAGGGAAAGCCATTGGGTGCAGTCCAAAGGGGGACCCCCTTCCCATAATGGCCCAGTTCCTAGGGTGGCTGAAACCAGTTTTATTCTATGGATCAGAGGACCAAGGTCATGGGGAGAGGCCAAGAGCACACGGTGAGGCAGAGGCATAGCCAGAGCTCAAGGCCAGGCTCTGTGGATCTGGACAGGGAGAGTGTCAGTCAGGGCTAAAGAAGGACAGCGCCCAGGACTTGCTGTGGTAGGATTCAGACAGTGTGGGATGGAATGCGCTGGGTCCCCAGCAGGTCAGCAGGGAAAGCAAGGGGACAGGAGGGGCGGGGGGGGGGGGGTCCTCTGGGGTCTCCTGGGACAGGACAGTGGAGGCCCCAGGGAGGAGGAGGAGGGATGCTGGGGCAGAAGGTTCCTTAGTTGCCATCCAGCATTTGGATTCTGTTTCCTGGGGAGGTGGGAGGGAGCCCTGACCTTGGGCTCTGGGAAGGGCCTGGCCCCCTCCCTTTCTAGGAACCTTGGCTTGATAACACAGTGGGTGTCTGGAAAGGACAAGGAGTAGGGTGAGGGGGTGGGCTCCTTCCTCCCTGCGGCCCCCTCCCCTCCCCAGGACCCAGCGCTGGGCTGACGGGAACACTCACTCCGGGACACTTGGATAAGCTCAGTGACGCTGAACACGCCAGAGGTGACAAAGCTCTCCTGGAAGTCGGTCGTGTCTGGAACACGAAGACAGTGTGGTCAGTGGGCTGAGCTGGGCCTATTTCCCTTCTCCACACTCCAGGGCTGCCTGGACTCCTGGGGCTGGCCCGAGCCTGGGTGTTCACCCTGTCTATCTCTTGCAGTGGGGGAATGACAGCTCCAGTCCGATGGGGAAGGCCCCATGGGGGGGCCCTTGTCCTGCGTGGGCCTTCACACAGCCTTCATCCGGGCCCCCCCCACGCTGTGGAACACTGCCTTTAAGTGGACAGCAGGCCGGGCGCGGTGGCTTACGCCTGGAATCCCAGCACCGTGGGAGGCCGAGGCAGGAGGATCGCTTGAGCTCAGGAGTTCAAGACCAGCCTGGGGAACACAGTGAGACCCCATCTCTACAAAAAGTGTTAAAATTGGCCGGGCACGGTGGCTCAAGCCTGTAATCCCAGCACTTTGGGAGGCCGAGATGGGCGGATCATGAGGTCAGGAGATCAAGACCATCCTGGCTAACACGGTGAAACCCCGTCTCTACTACAAAATACAAAAAACTAGCCGGGCGAGATGGCGGTGCCTGTAGTCCCAGCTACTCAGGAGGCTGAGGCAGGAGAATGGCGTAAACCCGGGAGGCGGAGCTTGCAGTGTGCTGAGATCCGGCCACTGCACTCCAGCCTGGGCGACAGAGCGACTCTCAAAAAAAAACAAAAAACAAAAAACAAAAGCAAAAATGAGTGGAGGCCGGGCGCGGTGGCTCATGCCTATAATCCCAGCACTTTGGGAGGCTGAGGCAGGCGGATCACGAGGTCAGGAGATCGAGACCACAGTGAAACCCTGTCTCTACTAAAAATACAAAAAATTAGCTGGGCATGGTGGCGGTCACCTATAGTCCCAGCTACTCGGGAGGCTGAGGCAGGAGAATGGCGAAAACCCGGGAGGCGGAGCTTGCAGTGAGCTGAGATCGTGCCACTGCACTCCAAAATGAGTGGAGAGCAGAGACCTGGGCTCACATCGGCTCCATCACCCGCCTCGGTGTATGATCTGGGGCAGGTCACTTTCCCTCTCTCAGCCTCCATGTTTTCCTAATCGCAGAAGTGGAAACCATGAATCCCACCGTCGGGTTGTCCTGAGGTCTGCGTCCAACTGCCTGGGAGGGGCGACTGGCTTGCTTTGCACACTGTCACCCTTCGAGATACTCTGGCTTCTTGTTGTTCTCCCCTCCAGACTGGGAGGTCCGTGTGGGCAGGGATTTCTGTCTGCCCCGACCCTGCAGTGTCCTTCATACCTAGACCAGAGCTTGGCACCCAGCATTGGGTCAGTTAAAATGGGGAGCTGAATGGGGGGTCCACAAGCCGCAGTTAAACTCCCCACCCTGTGTCCCCGGCACCGCTCCTACCTAATGTCAAAGGAAGGGAGATCGCCCTCTCCTAACTAGAGTGGTTTGGACCCATTTCACAGATTTGGAAATCGAAGTTGTCCCCGAGAGGTCAGGAGCCTTGGCCAACCTCAGACAGCTTGGGGACAGCCCTGTCCTGCCTTCGGACGCCCTTGCAGGAGGGATTCAGGGATTCAACAGGCGTTTACTAAGCATCCACAGTGTCTGGTTCTGAGCTGGGCCCCGACACAGCAGGAGATAATATAGGCGGAAGCAGTCTCCCCCATGAGACTCAAAGTCTAGTGCGAGCGACAGCAGCCAAGATTAATAGGTCAGCAAAGTCCACGAGTGTTCCTAGCAGCACTCTTCACAGCTCAAACTGGAAAACCACCCAAATACCCCTTCAAAAGATGAAGAGAGAAACAGCGTGGTCTATCCACACAATGGAATAGGACTCAGTTGTGAAAAGGATGCCAGGCGCGGTGGCTCACGCCTGTAATCCCAGCACTTTGGGAGGCCAAGGTGGGCAGATCACGAGGTCAGGAGATCGAGACCATCCTGGTTAACACGGTGAAACCCCGTCTCTACGAAAAATACAAAAATTTAGCTGGGCGTGGTGGTGGGCGCCTGTAGTCCCAGCTACTCAGAGGCTGAGGCAGGAGGATGGCGTGAACCTGGGAGGCGGAGCTTGCAGTGAGCCGAGATCGCGCCACTGCACTCCAGCCTGGGCGACAAAGCGAGACTCCGTCTCAAAAAAAGAAAAAAAAAAAAAATGAAGAGATAAACACAGCATGGCCTATCCACACACTGGAATAGGACTCAGCCGTGAAAAGGATGCTGGGCGTGGTGGCTCATGCCTGTAATCCCAGCACTTTGGGAAGCTGAGGTAGGTGGATCTCGTGAGCTCAGGAGTTTGAGATCAGCCTGGGCGACATGGTGGAACCTTGTGTCTACAAAAAATATGAAAATTAGCTGGGTATGGTGGCGTGTGCCTGTAGTTCCAGCACTTTGGGAAGCTGAGGTGGGTGGATCACTTGAGCCCCGGAGTTTGAGACCAGCCTGGGCAACGTGGCGAAACCTCATCCCTACAAAAAGTACAAAAATTAGCCAGGCGTGGTGGTGCACACCTGTAGTCCCAGCTACTTGGGAGGCCGAGGCGGGAGGATCGCTTGAGCACTGGAGGTCGAGGCTGCATTGAGCTATGATTCCACCACTGCACTCCAGCCTGGGTGACAGAGCAAGACTCTGTCTCAAAAAAAAAAAAAAAAAAAAAAAAAAACGGGAAAAGAATGAGGACCTGGGCTGGGTGCAGTAGTGGTAGCTCACGCCTGTAATCCCAGCACTTTGGGAGGCTGAGGTGGGTGGATCACCTGAGCTCAGGAGTTCAAGACCAGCCTGGCCAACATGGTGAAACCCCATCTCTACTAAAAATAGCCAGGGATGGTGGCGGGCACCTGTAGTCCCAGCTACAGGCTGAGATCATGCCGTTTTACTCCAGCCTGGGCATCAGAATGAGGCTTCATCTCAAAAAAGGTAAATAAAAATAAAAGAACGAGGCTCTGACACAGGGTACAACATAGATGCACCTTGAGGACATCACTCAATGAGAGACGCCAGACACAAAAGGCCACACGGTGTGTGATGCCATTTCTTTCTTTTTTTTTTTTTTTTGAGACGGAGTCTCACTCTGTCGCCCAGGCTGGAGTGCAGTGGCGCAATCTCGGTTCAATGCAACCTCTGCCTCCCAGGTTCAAGCGATTCTCCTGCCTCAGCCTCCCAAATAGCTAGGATTACAGGTACCTGCCACCACACCTGGCTAATTTTTGTATTTTTAGTAGAGGCAGGATTTCACCATCTTGGTCCAGCTGGTCTCAAACTCCTGACCTTTTGATCCACCCACCTTGGCCTCCCAAAGTATTGGGATTACAAGTGTGAGCCATTTCTCTGAAATATCCAGGACAGGCCAAGCCACAGAGGCAGGGAGGGGATACGTGGGCACCAAGGCTGGGAGAGGAGATGGGGAGTGGTGGCTGATGGGGACGGGGTTTCTTTTAGGGGGGATGAAATGTTCTGGAATTAGGCTGGGATCGGCGGTTCACATCTGTAATCCCAGCACTTTGGAAGGCTGAGGTGAGAGAATCACTTGAGATCAAGAGTTCGAGACCAGCCTGGCCAACGTGGTGAAACTCTGTCTCTACTAAAAACACAAAAATTAGGCCGGGCGCGGTGGCTCACGCCTGTAATCCCAGCACTTTGGGAGGCCGAGACGGGCGGATCACGAGGTCAGGAGATCGAGACCATCCTGGCTAACACGATGAAACCCCGTCTCTACTAAAACCTACAAAAGAAAAACTAGCCGGGCGAGGTGGCGGGCGCCTGTAGTCCCAGCTACTCGGGAGGCTGAGGCAGGAAAATGGCGGGAACCCAGGAGACGGAGCTTGCAGTGAGTCGAGATCGCGCCGCTGCACTCCAGCCTGGGCGACAGAGCGAGACTCCGTCTCAAAAAAAAAAAAAAAAAAATACAAAAATTAGCTGGGTGTGGTGGCATGTGCCTATGATCCCAGCTACTCGGGAGGCTGAGGCATGAGAATTGCTTGAACCAGGAAGGTGGAGGTTGCAGTGTGCTGAGATTGCGCCACTGCACTCCAGCCTGGGGGGAAAAATGTTCTAGAATTAGATAGAGGTGAATGTACTTAGTGCACTTTGACTTGGACACTTAAAAATGGTTAAAATGATACATTGTACATTATGCACATTTTGCTACAAATTAAAAGTTCATTAAGTCAAATGCGAGGTGCACCAGCCTGTGGTAAGGCAGGCGGCCGGTGGGGAACCAGCCAGGGTGGGGAGGGAGGCTCTTTTACACCCAGGGCTCAGAGAAAGCCTGGCCGAGATGGTAGCATTTTACAAAGACCTCAAGATGAGACTGGATAAGAGGAAGGAACTTGTTAAAATCTGCAAAGCTCCGAGAACAGCGCCTGGCAACCGCCCCGTGACTCTTGGCTTCTCTGATGCGGATGATGTTTCATCACCTCCCTGAGGGCCACGATGTTCCCGGCACTGGGAACAGCCCGTGCAAAGGCCCCCGGGTTGAAACGCACTTGGCAAGTTGCAGGCCAGCAGGGTTGGAACGGAAAGAGCCAGGGAGTCTGGTCCGTTTGGAGGTGGGACAGGCTCTTGGCCTTTGGGTGGCGGAGGGAGCAGTTCCTCTCCCGCCCCCCAGGGGGCAGCACGGGCTGCAGGGAGCTCCTGGCTGTGTCCAGTTCTGCAGACCCAAACCCCCGCCAGTCCCCCTGGTACAATCTTTCCTTTCTTTTTTAGAGACAGAGTTTTGCTCTGTTGCCCAGGCTGGAGTGCAGTGGTGCAATCATAGCTTACTGCAGCCTCAAACTCCTGGGCTCAAGCGATGCTCCTGCCTCAGCCTCCCAAGTAGCTGGGACTACAGGCACACACCACCATGCTTGGCTAATTTTTGTATTATTATTATTATTATTATTATTATTATTATTATTATTATTATTACGTTTTGTAGAGACAGGGTCTTGCTGTATTACCCAGGCTGGTCTCAAACTCCTGGGCTCAAGTGATCCTCCTGCCTCAGCCTCCCAAGTAGCTGGGATTATAGGCATGTACCTCCATGCTTGGCTAATTTTTGTATTTATTTATTTATTTTTGATAGAGATAGGGTCTTGCTATACTACCCAGGCTGGTCTTGAACTCCTGGGCTCAAGCGATCTTCCCGCTTCGACCTCCCAAAGTGCTGGGATTGCAGGCTTGAGCCATCATACCAGGCCCCCTGTTACAGTCATTTGCTGGGTAAAGACAATGAACTCTGCCCCGTGCTGGGAGGTTCAGGGCCACACATTCTGAGGAGGACAGAGAGGTGGCCCCCGAGTGTCCAGAAGTGGCCAGAGCCGTTTCCTGCTGACCCAGCTGGCCAGCTGGTGTCAGCACGCCCCTCCGCCTCCCCCCACCGGGGTTTCCTGTTTGTGCAGCGCCTGCTATGCTCCATCTCTGGGGGACTCCCTGGCGAGCTGGGAGGACGTGATTTCCTCTACCAGACGCCCAAACTCCCCAGGGGACCAGGCCAAGCGCCGTTGCCCCCACCTCCCTCCAACATCTGGCTTGGAGAAAGGCGTCTGGGGATCACAGGAGGCCGAGGAGGACCCGGGTCACAGACGGAGGAGTCACCAGGGGCCAGTGAGGAGTGGCCTCAGGCCTGTGAACCTCCGGGAACCTTTCAGCCTCCCTGTGCACGCCTGTTCCGGTCCTTCCAAGAAGGACGCCTCACCCACTCGCTTTCTCTTCCTTCCTTCTTTTCCTTTCCTTTCCTTTTTTTTTTTTTTTTTTTTTGAGACAGAGTCTCACTCTGTCCCCCGGGCTGGAATGCAGTGGCGTGATCTAGGCTCTGCAACCTCCGCCCCCCCCAGGTTCAAGCAATGGTTTCGCCAAGCTTGAACCATTCAAGCTTTTGTCATGTTCAAGGCTGGTCTTGAACTCCTGACCTCAGGTCATCCACCCAACTCGGCCTCCCAAAGTGCTGGGATTACAGGTGTGAGCCACCGCACCCTGGCCCCTTCCTGCTTTTTCTTTTGTTTTTTTTGAGACGGAGTTTTTACTCTTATTGCCCAGACTGGAGTGCAATGGCACAATCTCAGCTCACTGGGTTCAAGCAATTATCCTGCCTCAGCCTCCTGGGTAGCTGGGATTACAGGCATGCGCCTCCACGCACGGCTAATTTTTGTATATTTAGTGGAGATGTGGTTTCTCCATGTTGATCAGGCTGGTCTCAAACTCCTCACCTCAGGTGATCCACCCGCCTCAGCCTCCCAGAGTGCTAGGATTACAGGCGTGAGCCCCCACACCCTGCCCTTTTTTTTTTTTTTTTTGAGACAGAGTCTTGCTGTGTCACCTAGGCTGCACGATCTTGGCTCACCACAACCTCTGCCTCCTGGGTTCAAGTGATTCTCCTGCCTCAGCCTCCCGAGTAGCTGGGATTATAGGTGTGCACTGCCATGCCTGGCTAATTTTTGTATTTTCAGTAGAGACATAGTTTCGCCATGTTGGTCAGGCTGGTCTTGAACTCCTGACCTCAGATGATCCACCCAACTCGGCCTCCCAAAGTGCTGGGATTACAGGTGTGAGCCACCACGCCCAGTCCCTTCTTTCTTTTTCATCTCTCCTCTTTCCTGTCCTCACACATCCTGTCTTCTCTCTTTTTCTCTCTGCTTCATCCCTCTCTCCTTCCTTTCTTTCTACAAATATTTATTGAGCACCCACTCTGCACCAGGCCCCATTCTAAGCCCCGAGGGCACAACAGAGATCTAGACAGACAAAGCCTGTCTGCCCTCGAGGAGGTGACATTCCACTGGGGAGATGAGCAAACACCCGTGCAGTCACTAAGCAACTCAGCAAATCCATAGGCAATCACTAACTTCCTCTGAAGGAGAGAAAACAGAGGGCTGAGATTGAGGGTGGCTAGAAGCTGCGTGAGGTGAAGGAGCTCAGGGTAGACCTCTCTGAGAAGGGGGCATTTGAGCTGAGACCAGGGGAGATCTGGAGAGAGCAAGTGAGCAGTTAGTTAGCTGTTTAGACAGAGGGAACAGAATGTGCAATGGCCCTGAGGCAGGACTGGGCCTGGTGCACTGGAGGAACAGTGAGGAGGTCTGTGTGGCTGGGAGTGGGCAAGGGGGAGAGAGGGAGGAGGGGAGGACAGGGTGGGGTGGGGACAGGTTGTGCAGGGCCCTGTGGGCCACAGGGAGGACCTGGGCTTTTACCTCAAGAGAGGTGGGAGCCATGGAGGATTGTGGAGGGCTGTGGGCAGAGGAGGGATGGGCCCTGACTTGGGGGCTCACAGGCATCCTCTGGCCATAGTGAGAAAGACAAACGGTGGGGGACAAGGGCGGGAGCTGGGGGCGAGGATGGAAGTGACTGCTCTGGTCTAGGTGAGCTAAAATTACCCACTTCCTATCCCTACAACATAGAATTACACTGTCCTACCCATCTATGAAGACATCCCATGAGGGCTGGTGTGGCGGCTCACACCTGTGATCCCAGCGCTTTGGGAAGCCAAGGTAAGAGGATCACTTGAGCTCAGGAGTTTGAGACCAGTCTGAGCAACATAGTGAGACTTTGTCTCTACAAAAACAAAAAAATGTTAAAAAACCAGGCGCGGTGGCTCATGCCTGTAATCCCAGCACTTTGGGAGGCCGAAGTGGGTGGATCACGAGGTCACGAGTTTGAGACCAGCCTGGCCAACATGGTGAAACCCCATCTCCACTAAAAATACAAAAATTAGCCAGCCGTGGTGGTGGGCACCTGTAATCCCAGCTACTCGGGAGGCCGAGGCAGGAGAATGGCGTGAACCCAGGAGGCGGAGGTTGCAGTGAGCTGAGATTGCACCACTGCACTCCAGCCTGGGTGACAGAGCGAGACTCCATTTCCAAAAAAAAAAAAAATAGCCAGGCACAGTGGCGCACACCTGTAGTCGCAGCTACTTGAGTGGCTAAGGTGGGAGGATTGCTTGAGCCCAGCTGGTCCAGGCTGCAGTGAGCTAGGATGGTGTCACTGCACTCCAGCCTAGGCAGCAGAGTGAGACTGTTTCTAAGACAAACAGGCCGGGCGCGGTGGCTCACGCCCGTAATCCCAGCACTTTGGGAGGCCAAGGTAGGTGGATCACCTGAGATCAGGAGTTCAAGACCAACCTGGTGAACATGGAGAAACCCCATCTCTACTAAAAATACAAAAATTAATCCCAGCACTTTGGGAGGCCGAGATGGGCGGATCACGAGGTCAGGAGATCGAGACCATCCTGGCTAACAAGGTGAAACCCCGTCTCTACTAAAAATACAAAAAACTAGCCGGGCGAGGTGGCGGGCGCCTGTAGACCCAGCTACTTGGGAGGCTGAGGCAGGAGAATGGCGTGAACCCGGGAGGTGGAGCTTGCAGTGAGCTGAGATCCGGCCACTGCACTCCAGCCTGGGCAACAGAGCCAGACTCCATCTCAAAAAAAAAAAAGAAACAAAAAAAAAACAAAAATTAGCCGGGCGTGGTGGCGCGTACCTGTAATCCCAGCTACTTGGGAGACTGAGGCAGGTGAATCACTTGAACCCGGGAGGCGGAGGTTGCAGTGAGCTGAGATCGCACCACTGCACTCCAGCCTGGGTGACAGAGTGAGACTTCCTCTCAAAATAAATAAATGAATGAAAACAAAACAAAACAAAACAAACAAAAACCCCCAAACATCCCATGGGACTGTAGAACCCTCCGGACTCTCCCATGGGCTGAGCACCTCAGAGCCCAGAAGCTGGGAGCTCAGAGTCGTGGGTTCCAACCCAGCTCCCTGGTCGCCTCTCGGCAGGCCCCTTAACCTCTCTGAGCCTCAGTCTGCTCCTCTGTAAAATGAGTGGTGCCAAGCAAATGATTCCTAAAAAGACAAGGACAGGGCTGTGCCCTCCACCCTTCACCACCACGATGCCCCCAGACTCACCCAGCGTGATGGGCTTGCTGTCCTCCTGGTCAGAGCCCATCCCCGCCCGGGGACTGCCGCTCTGCTCTGCATCTGCAAAGAGAGGGAAGAAACATTGGTGACGTCACAGAGACCCCACCCCAGGAGCAGATGAGGTGTTGATGCCGGTGCTCCAGTCCTAGGCTGGGCCAGTGCTGTGGAGACAGATAGTGGCCCCGAAACACGCCCAGGCCCCGGGGTCTCTGCTTGGGCCCTTCCCTTGGCTGCTGCCCTAAAGGGTCACGGACATCTGGCCAGGCACCCTGCAGACACCAGCTAGGCCCCTGTGAGCGCCAGTGTACCTGTATGCTGGGGTGAGCCCTCCGCTTCTGCAGGGATGGCTCAGTCATGGGTAAGAACTTAGACATGTGGAGTCTTAATAGACCGACGTTCAAATCCCCGCTCTGCTGCTTTCTTGCTGTGTGACCCTGAGCAAGTCACTTGCCCTCTCTGAGCCTCATCTGTAAAATGAAGTTCAGGCCAGGCATGGTGGCTCACGCCTGTATTCCCAGCACTTTGGGAGGCCAAGGGAGGCGGATCACCCGAGGTCGGGGTCAGGAGTTTGAGACCAGACTGTCCAACATGGTGAAACCTCATCTCTACTAAAAGTGCAAAAACTAGCCAGGTGTGGTGGCACAGACCTGTAATCCCAGCTACTGAGGAGGCTGAGGCAGAAGAATCGCTTTAACCTCAGAGGCGGAGGTTGCAGTGAGCCAAGATTGCACCACTGCACTCCAGTCTGGGCGACTGGAGTTGGAGGTCAGCCTGGGTAACATAACAAGACCCCATCTCAGAAAATAAAATTAAACAAACAAACAAACAAAAAACAAAACGGCCAGGCACAGTGGCTCACACCTGTAATCCCAGCACTTTGGAAGGCCAAGGCAGGAAAATCACTTGAGGTCAGAAGTTGAAGACCAGCCTGGCCAACGTGGCGAAACCCCGTCTCTACTAAAAATACAAAAATTAGCTGGGCGTGGTGGCACGGTCATGTAATCCCAGCTACTGCGGAGGCCGAGTCAGGAGAATCACTTGAACCCGGGAAGCAGAGGTTGCAGCAAGCGGAGCTCATGCCACTGCACTCCAGTCTGGGCGACAAGAGCAAGGCTCCATCTCAAAATAAATAAATAAATAAAATAAAATGAGGTTCAGTCATTCAGCCCCGCCTCAGCCCTATGCAGGAGGTCTATCACTGTGTCCGTTTTACAGACAGGGAAACTGAGGACCAGAGAGGTTAGTCCTGGAGACGTCAGGTCCATTAGCCTCAGCCTCTGCCCCTGTAGTCCCAGGGACCCGACTGTTAGTCCTGGGTCGCCATTCAGAGACCCCAGAGAGAAGAGGCTGAGGGATGGTCTCTGTGATGGCGACGCCCCCACCGCCCGCCTGGCTTGGGTGTCCCTCTGCCCCGGCGCCTGCCCCTCCATCTTATCTAAAAATAATCAGGTTCCTTGGCAGACGCGCAGGCAGACAGACGCTGAGCTCAGCGTTATCAGCTCTGGCAGCCTGGATGCAGGACGAGTCACATCCGCCCCCTCTGCAGCCCTGACCCCTCCATGGAGGGCTGAAGCTGGGGGGCAGGTGGACAAGCCCAGCCAGGCAGACCCCCTTCCCCAGCCGCACCCATGGATCGCCCAGGTCAAAGACGAAGGTGGCAGGAACCAACATCGAAGGCCGCAGGAAGTGACATGCTCCTCCGGCCCACCAGCCAGACCCCAAGGCCAGGATGCAATTGCTGTGTGACCTCAGGCAAGTTGCCTAACTGTCCTGAGCCTGTTTCTCATCTTCCACGTGGCACAAATATTGCCCAGGCCTTATCAGAGCTGGGAGGTAGTAAGGAGAGCAGACTCCTGAGGCACTTGAGAGCATTTGGAGACTTCAATCACGAGAGAATCCGCCCTGTTATTACTTTCTTCTATTTCTTTTATTTTTTTGTAATTTTTTTGAGACAAGGTCTCACTCTGCCAGGCTGGAGTGCAGTGGTGCGATCGCAGCTCGCTGTAACCTCCGCCTCCCTGGTTCAAGTGATTTTCCTGCCTCAGCCTCCAGAGTAGCTGGGATTACAGGCGCTTGCCACCACGCCCGGCTAATGTTTGTATTTTTAGTAGAGACGGGGTTTCACCATGTTGGTCAGGCTGGTCTTGAACTCCTGACCTCAAGTGATCCACCTGCCTCGGCCTCCCAAAGTGCTGGGATTACAAGCATGAGCCACCGTGCCTGGCTGTATCCATTTCATAGAGAAGGAAAGCTACGGGTCAGAACCATGAGCAGTGTTCTCCCTCCCAGGCCCCGCCATGGGCTTTTTCACCAGGGTTATTTTATCCAGTTTTGTGCTGGGATCAGACACCTGAGCCAAGTACTGTCTCTGAGAGCCCCCCGGGTCTCTGTGTTCCTGAGCAGGTCACTTTCCTTTCAAGGCCTGAATTTCCTCATCCACAAAATGAGATGATGACTAAGCCAGGGGTAGTGGCACAGTGGCTCACGCCTGTAATCTCTGTACTTTGGGAGGCCGAAGCAGGAGGATCGCTTGAGACCAGGAGTTCGAGACCAGCCAGGGCAACATAGTGAGACCCCGTTTTTACAAAAAATTAAAAAAAAAAAAAAAAAGGCCAGGCACGGTGGCTCACTTCTGTAATCCCAGCACTTCGGGAGGCCGAGGCGGGCAGTTCACTTGAGGTCAGGAGTTCGAGACCAGCCTGACCGACATGGTGAAACCCTGTCTCTACTAAAAATACAAAATTATCTGGGTATGGTGGCGCATGCCTGTAATCCCAGCTACTTGGGAGGCTGAGGCAGGAGAATTGCTTGAACCTGGGAGGTGGAGGTTGCGGTGAGCTGAGATCGTGCCATTACTGCACTCCAGTCTGGGTGACAAGAGCAAAACTCCATCTCATAAAAAAAGAAAAAGAAAAAAATTAGCTGGACATGGTGGCAGATGCCTGTAGTCCCAGCTACTCAGGAGGATCACTCGAGCCTGGGAGGTCGAGGGTGCAGTGAGCTGTGATCATGCCACTGCACTCCAGCCTGAGTGACAGAGCAAGACCTTGTTTTAAAAAAATAAATCGGCTGGGGGCGGTGGCTCACGCCTGTAATCCCAGCACTTTGGGAGGGTGAGGCAGGCGGATCACGAGGTCAGGAGATCGAGACCATCCTGGCTAACACAGTGAAACCCCGTGTCTACCAAAAATACAAAAAAATTAGCCAGGCGTGGTGGCGGGCGCCTGTAGTCCCAGCTACTCAGGAGGCTGAGGCGGGAGAATGGCGTGAACCCAGGAGGCGGAGCTTGCAGTGAGCCGAGATCGCGCCACTGCACTCCAGCCTGGATGACAGAGCAAGACACTATCTCAAAAATAAATAAATAAATAAATAAATGAAAGAAAATACATGGAGACCACTCTCAGGGTTGCCGTGGGAATGATCATAGCAATGATATTTCCCGGTGCACGGAGCCTCTGGAGTTAGCTTGGCACTGTGCTAACGGCTTTGCACACACTGTGTGTCCAGCACCCACTAACTGCCACGACCAAAGGTGCCATAAACAGCACAGGAGCAAGGCCCGGTGCCTCAGTTTCCTCATCAGGAAACAGAGGAGCAGAGGAGAGAAGCCCTTTCTCCAGCGAGGCTGCCCTAGCCGTGGCCAACTGGGCCAGAAAGCAGCCGAGGGGAGTGTGCCCAGCTCGGCCCCGAGCCCTGCAGCCGATCCCAGGCTGGGGCAGCCAGCGGCCCCTCGGAGCTGGCCAGTTCCGTTTGGACTGCCTCAAAGCTGGGCACCGGTGGCCATGATGTTGGGAAGGGCCCAGCCTGGGCATCCGGCCGTTTGGGCTCCAGGCTGTGGGCACAGGACCTTCTTCTGGAACCAGAGCCCACATGGACTCAGCAGGCTGCAGTGTCCAGCTGGCGTCCGGATGTTTCCCTGGGAAGCGAGAATGTTTCTTGGGCACCTACTAAGTGCCAGGCCCCCACGGTGGCTCCCAGCATGAGCCTGCAATTTGGGCAGCCAAGGAGTGGGGTCTCAGATGCATCCATGCCTCACTCTACTCATCTGTGAAATGGACACAGCTATAGCACCCTCTCTTAGAAGCTGTTTATGAGGAACAAGATGGTAATGAATGAAACATTGGCCAGGCGCAGTGGCTCACACCTGTATTCCCAGCACTATGGGAGGCCCACGTGGGTGGATCAAGAGGTCAGGAGTTCGAGACCATCGTGGCCAACATGGTGAAACCTCACCTCTACTAAAAATAAAAAAATTAGTTGGGGCCAGGCGCGGTGGCTCACACCTGTAATTCCAGCACTTTGGGAGGCTGAGGCGGGTGGATCATGAGGTCAGGAGATTAAGACCATCCTGGCTAACACGGTGAAACCCCGTCTCTACTAAAAATACAAAAAAATTAGCTGGGTGTGGTGGCGGGCGCCTATAGTCCCAGTTGCTGGGGAGGCTGGGGCAGGAGAATGGTGTGAACCCGGGAGGCGGAGCTTGCAGTGAGCCGAGACTGCACCACTGCACTCCAGCCTGGGCAACAGAGTGAGATTCTGTCTCCAAAAAAAAAAAAAAAAAAATTAGTTGGGTGTGGTGGTGCATGCCTGTAGTCCCAGCTACTCAGGAGGCTTAGGCAGGAGAATCACTTGAACTCAGGAGGCGGAGGTTGCAGTGAGCCGAGATCGGACCAACTGCACTCTAGTCTGGGTGACAGAATGAGAGTCCATCTCAAAAAAAAAAAAAAAGAAAAAAAAGGTGATAAATGAATTATTATTATTATTATTATTATTATTATTATTATTATTTTGAGATGGAGTCTCGCTCTATCACCCGGGCTGGAGCGCAGTGGCCGGATCTCAGCTCACTGCAAGCTTTGCCTCCCGGGTTCATGCCATTCTCTTGCCTCAGCCTCCCGAGTAGCTGGGACTACAGGCGCCCGCCACCTTGCCAGGCTAATTTTTTGTATTTTTAGTAGAGATGGGGTTTCACCGTGTTAGCCAGGATGGTCTTCGATCTCCTGACCTCATGATCCTCCCGCCTTGGCCTCCCAAAGTGCTGGGACTACAGGTGTGAGCCACCGCGCCTGGCTTACCATTCCATCTTTAAACGCACAGCTTAGTGGCATTAAATGCATTCCAGCAGCTATGCTGCCATCACCACCATCCTCTCCAGAACTTTCTCATCTTCCCGAACTGAAACTCTGTCCCCATGGAACACTCACTCCCCGTCCCCTCCCCAGCCCCGACACCCCCACCCCCCAACCTCCTTTCTGTCTCTACGAATCTGATGACTAGGGACCTCCTAGGAGTAGAACCACACAGGATTTGTCCTTC
>NC_045454.1:49396469-49430022 GCF_002776525.5 Piliocolobus tephrosceles
TGAGGCAGGAGAATGGCGTGAACCTGGGAGGCGGAGTTTGCAGTGAGCCGAGATCACACCACTGCACTCCAGCCTGAGCGACCAAGCAAGACTCCATCTCAAAAAACAAAACCCACGCCCCGCGGTGGCTCAAGCCTGTAATCCCAGCACTTTGGGAGGCCGAGACGGGCGGATCACGAGGTCAGGAGATCGAGACCATCCTGGCTAACATGGTGAAACCCCGTCTCTACTAAAAATACAAAAAAAAACAAGCCGGGAGAGGTAACGGGCGCCTGTAGTCCCAGCTACTCCGGAGGCTGAGGCAGGAGAATGGCGTAAACCCAGGAGGCGGAGCTTGCAGTGAGCTGAGATCCGGCCACTGTACTCCAGCCTGGGCGACAGAGCGGGACTCCGTCTCAAAAAAAAAAAAAAAAAAAAAAAAAAAAAAAAAAAAAAAAAAAACAAAAAAGAAAAGAAAAGAAAAAAAGAGGCACAGATAATTCCTCCTCCTCCTCCACCTACTTAGTAGACACCCAGCCTTAAAATGGACCTTCTTTCGGTCTGAGCAGATGTGCATAAGTGCATAATGTCTCAGGCTGGCTAACTTCCAAGGCCCCAAGATTCCCCAGACCCCAGCAGGCAGCTTCCATCTGCTGAGTTTTTACTGTGCTGAAATAGCACTTCCTGGCCCCATCTGATTAAATCTGCTCAATTTGTGAGGTTGGTCAACCCAGGCCCAGTGCACAGAGCGTATTTCCCAAAGCTGGTGTCAGATTCAAAGTAAAGTTGTCTGCCTAGCTCAGAAGTTCTGTTGTTGTTTTGTTTCGAGACAGGGGTCTCACTATGTTGCCCAGGCCGGTCTCTCAAGTGACCCTCCTGCCTAGGCCTCCAAAAGCACTGGGATTACAGGTGTGAGCCACCATGTCTGGCCAGAATTTTGTGTTTTTTAAAAAATGTAGGCTGGGCACGGTGGCTCACACCTGTAATCTCAGAACTTTGGGAGGCCGAGGTGGGTGGATCACGTGAGGTCGGGAGTTCGAGAGCAGCCTGACCAACATGGAGAAACCCTGTCTCTACTAAAAATACAAAATTAGCCAGGCGTGGTGGCACATACCTGTAATTCCAGCTACTCGGGAGGCTGAGGCAGGAAAATCGCTTGAACCCAGGAGGCGGAGGTTGCAGTGAGCCGAGATCGCACCACTGCACTCCAGCCTAGTATATTTGTATCTTATATATACATATTTAATGCCATAAGCATATTTTATATACCTATATGGCATATTTTACATATCTACAGGCCATATAGGTACATTTTATATACCTATCTATATGGCAAATAAGTATACTTTATATACCTATATAATATATTATATATAATATATATTTAATGGCGTATGTACATTATATATATATAGGTATATAAAATATACCTATGCCATTTAAATTTCACAGGGGAGTGATTAGGGAAAAAATATTTAAAAGGGCTCTTTAGGGGGAGGCAATTATGGTCTTGATTTTTTTTTTTTTGAGACAGGGCCTCACTCTGTGACCCAGGATGGAGCACAGTGGCAGCATCATAGCTCATTGCAGCCTCGACCTCCTGGGCTCAAGCGATTCTCTTGCCTTTGCTTCCCAAGTAGCTGGGACTACAGGCTTGTGGCACTACATCTGGCTAATTTTTTAAAAGCATTTTTTTGTAGAGATGAGGTCTCACTATGTTGCCCAGGCTGAACTCAAATTCCAGAGCTGAAGCGATTCTCCTGTCTCAGCTACCCAAAGGACTGGGATTACAGGCGTGAGCCACCTTGCCTGGCCAGGGAAGGCAATAACGGGGGAGAAAAAAGGGTTCTGAAACACTGTAGTGGACAAGACCCTTCCACCCAACCCTACACCTGCACCAGGTATACAGTAGGCACTCAATAAATGCACAGGCCTGAACAACTTCTCCCAGAGCCTCCATCAAAGATTGCCGTCTAGGGAGAGCATTTACTAGAAGACAGTAGGGTTTCCTCGGCTCCAAACCCCTGTAATGAGGAGGCTTAAATACAAGTTTGCAGGGGCCAGGGGGCTGCAGGGGTGTAGGCTGGGAGGGAAGCAGATCTGGGTTCCCATCCTCCTCTGCTGCCCCTCTTGCTGTGTAGTCTCAGACAAACCCCTGCCCATCTCTGGGCTTCAGAGGTCAATGGGTGAAATGAGACATGGGGTGGGGGGAGTGGAGGCAGACCCGATCTGTGTAGAAGAAAACGGGATTGAGTCGAGAAAGAACCAAGCACTCGGCGGGGTGTGGTAGCTCACACCTGTAATCCCAGCACTTTGGGAGGCCGAGGCAGGTGGATCACTTGAGGTCAGGAGTTCAAAACCAGGCTGGACAATAGGGTGAAACCCCGTCTCTCCAAAAATACCAAAAAAAAAAAATTTAGCTGGGTGTGCTGCCGTGGGCCCATAGTCCCAGCTGCTCAGGAGGCTGAGGCAGGAGAATTGTTTGAACCTGGGAGCTGGAGGCTGCAGTGAGCCAATATCGCACCACTGCACTCCAGCCTAAAGAACCAAGCACTTGGCGGGGCGTAGTGGCTCACACCTGTATCCCAGCACTTTGGGAGGCAGAGGCGGGTGGATTACATGAGGTCAGGAGTTCCAGATCAGCCTGGCCAACATGGAGAAACCCCGTCTCTACTAAAAATACAAAAATTAGCCGGGTGTGGTGGCGGGCACCTGTAGTCCCAGCTACTTGGGAGGTTGAGGCAGGAGAATCGCTTGAACCCAGGAGACAGAGGTTACAGTGAGCTGAGATCGCGCCACTGCCCTCCAGCCTCGCAGTCCACAGAGTGAGACTCTGTCTCAAAAAACACAAAAACAAAAAACACAAAAAACAAAAAACCAAGCACTTTAGCTCCCCAGCATCAGAGTTTGGGTTGGCAGTATTTTAAATTCTCGGTGCAGGGTTTTGGAATCAGTCTGTGGGTACTGACATTAGATGGGCAAACTAGGCCGGGTGCGGTGGCTCAAGCCTGTAATCCCAGCACTTTGGGAGGCCGAGACGGGCGGATCACGAGGTCAGGAGATCGAGACCATCCTGGCTAATACGGTGAAACCCCGTCTCTACTAAAAAATACAAAAAACTAGCCGGACGAGGTGGCGGCGCCTGTAGTCCCAGCTACTCGGGAGGCTGAGGCAGGAGAATGGCGTGAACCCAGGAGGCGGAGCTTGCAGTGAGCTGAGATCCGGCCACTGCACTCCAGCCTGGGCAACAGAGCGAGACTCCGTCTCAAAAAAAAAAAAAAAAGATGGGCAAACTAGAAGATTTTTATTTATTTATTTTATTTTATTTTATTTTATTTATTTTAATTTTCTGTTTGAGACGCAGCCTTGCTCTGTCTCCTAGACTGGAGTGCAGTGGTGCAATCTTGGCTCACTGCAACCTCCGCCTCCCGGGTTCAAGTGATTCTCCTCCCTCAGCCTCCCGAGTAGCTGGGACTACATGTGCCCGCTACCACGCCTGGCTAATTTTTGTATTTTTAGTAGAGACAGGGTATTGCCATGTTGGTCAGGCTCGTCTCGAACTCCTGACCTCGTGGTCCGCCCGCCTCGGTCTCCCAAAGTGGTGGGATTACAAGCGTGAGCCACGGTGCCCAGCCTGTCTTTTCCATTTCTAAAGGGTTGTAAACAAAAGAAAAAAGATGCAACAGAGACCATGTGTGACCTGCCTAAAAGCCTAAAATGTTTACAATGTCACTGGCCGTTCACTAAAAGAGTTGGCTGGGCTTCCGGCTGTGTGGCCTTGGGCAAGTACTTCCACATCTCTGAGGCTGGATTTCTTCATCTGTACATTGGAGCTGCATTATATTGCCATTAGTTCTTTCCTTTGATCACTCAGCAAACGGATTGCAGAGAGCCACCCAGATGCCAGACGCCCGAGGGACACAGCGGTGACAGAGACATACAAGAATCCCTCCCCTTGAGGCACTGATGTTCTAATGGGAACACGACAGGAAAGGAACAAGTCAGCAAATAAATCAAGAGGGTCATTTCAGATTGTCGAAGTGCTAGGGAGGTTGGGAGGCCGAGGCGGGAGGATCACCTGAGACCAGGAGTTTGAGACCAGCCTGGCCAACATAGCGAAACCCTGTCTCTACTAAAAATACAAAAATTAGCCAGGCGTGGGGGTGCGTGCCTGTAACCCCAGCTACTCCGGAGGCTGAGATGGGAGAATTGCTTCAACCTGGGGGATGGTTTCAGCGAGCCAAGATTGCGCCATTGTACTCCAGCCTGGGCGACAGAACAAGACTCCGTCTCAAACAACAACAACAAATTAATGCACAGTGAGTAATTCCTTTGACTAGGTTGGGCTGCAAATGTTGCCTCCATTGCCTCACAAATCTTCGTTAACTCCTCTGCAGCAGACACGTCCCCATATGGGGACGGTAATCGCCAGCTGGGGAAACTGAGGCACAAAGCGAGACAGTAATGGCGTCAAATTCACAGAACAACAGCTGGTGGGTCTAGAACCAATGAGCGGGCACCCCGGGGCCTCACAGTTGAGCCCTTGCTATAATTTTGATTCTGTGACACCTCGCAAATCCTTTTAGGAGGGGTCTCGGTTCCCCTCACTCCAGGACTCCTCCTTGTTGGCGGTTTGGGATGATTCCCGGTGTTCGAATCCCATTCTCTGGCCGGTTAGATAAAGCCCCAAGGCCAGGCGCGGTGGCTCATGCCTGTAATCCCAGCACTTTGGGAGGCCGAGGTGAGTGGATCTCCTGAGGTCGGGAGTTCAAGACCAGCCTGGCTAACACGGTGAAACCCCATCTCTACTAAAAATACAAAAATTAGCCGGGCATGGTGGCGCACGCCTGTAATCCCAGCTACTCGGAAGGCTGAGGTAGGAGAATCATTTGAACCTGGAAGGCGGAGATTGCAGTGAGCCCCAGGCTGGGACCTTCCGGCCCCTGTGCCCTCTGTCAAAGGTCTCTTCTGCCATCCATGTGGCTAACTGTGATACTGGGGACAGCTGGGACAGAACAAATCCTTCAAAGCTTCCTCCTCTGTGCTTTATTCCAGCAGAACCCCCGGCCCCTCCTGCTCAGCTACTGCCCAGGTCAGAGAAATTTCAGAGCACCCCGACCTGGGGCCACTGAGGTGTGAATCGGGGTGTGGACTGAGAGAATAGCACTGATAATATTTACAACGACATCTGCATGTACAGATGGTTTAACGAGCTCCAGATGTCAGGCTCTGCCCTAGGTCTTGTTTAATGCCTTATAACCATCCTTGGCTGGGGCCGACAATCTCCAGGATACCCAGAGAGGGTAAGAAAATTACCCAACGTCACACAGAAAGGGACATGGAGGCACCAACCCAGTTTTGTCTGCACCTCTCTTTAAAATATCTGAACGGGCTGGACACAGTGGCTCACACCTGTAGTCCCTGCATTTTGAGATGCTGAGGTGGGAGGATTGCTTGGGGTCAGGAATTCAGCCTGGGCAACATAAGGAGACACCCTTTCTACCAAAAATAAAAATAAAAATAAAATTAGCTGGGCATGGTGGCACGTGCCTGTAGTTGCAGCTACTTGGGAGGCTGAGGTGGGGAATCACTTGAACCCAGGAGTCTGCAGTGAGCTGAGATCACACCACTGCACTCCAGCCTGGGCAATAGAGCAAGACCCTGTCTCTACAAAAATGTAAAAATTAGCCCGGCATGGTGGCCTGTGCCTGCAGTCCAGCTACTCTGGGGGCTGAGGAGGGTGGATTGTCTGAGCCCAGGAACTCGAGGCTGCAGTGAGCTATGATCGCACTACTGCATTCCAGCCTGGGTGACAGACTGAGATCCTGTCTTAAGAAAACAAAAACAGGCCGGGCACAGTGGCTCACACCTGTAATCCCAGCACTTTGGGAGGCCAAGGCGGGCGGATCACGAGGTCAGGAGATTAAGACCATCCGGGCTAACATAGTGAAACCCCGTCTCTACCAAAAACACAAAAAATTAGCCAGGCGTGATGGTGGGCACCTGTAGTCTCAGCTCCTCAGCAGGAGAATGGAGTGAACCCGGGAGGCAGAGGTTGCAGTGAGTCGAGATCGCACCACTGCACTCCAACCTGGGTGACAGATAGAGACTCTGTCTCAAAAAAAAAAAAAAAAAAAGAAAGCAAAAACAAAACATACAAATGAACATCTTTTCAAATTTTATACGATGTCGATTGTAAGCTTTCAAATGTTTGCGGTTTGTGTGTGTGTTCTCCTGGCCTGGTAGACACCCTCTCAAATTTGTTGCTTTCTGCAGTTGAGCTCAGTCCAGACGTTCAATTTGGCACCTGGTGCTGGTCAATATACATTCATGATTACACAAGCAAACACAGACGCCGGAGAAACTACAGCCAGGCCAAGGACCTGGTGAATAAAGTTCACGCTCCTCACAGCCGTGCTGGGGGTTTCCTATGGGTGTGCTGCTAGATGTGAGCAGACTTTACCCAAACCTGGGGTTCGCAGGTCAAAAAGGTTCAGCATCGCGAGGAGTTTTCAGGACAACGTAAGACTTTTCAGAGCCTTTAAAATGCACTAGAAGGCCGGGAGTGGTGGCTCACCGCCTGTAATCCCCAGAGGTCAAGGAGGCAGACCACTGGAGGTCAGGAGTTCGAGACCAGCCTGACCAACATGGTGAAACCTGGTCTCTACTAAAAATACAAAAATTAGCCGAGCGTGGTGGTGGGTGTCTGTAGTCTCAGCTACTCGGGAGGCTGAGGCAGGAGAATCGCTTGAACCCAGGAGACGGAGGTTGCAGTGAGCCGAGATCGCACCACTGCACTCCAGCCTGGGCAACAGAGCAAGACTCTGTCTCAAATAATAATAATAAATAAAAAATAATAATAATAAAGCACTGGAGCGCTGGGCGTGGCGGGGCACAACTGTAATTCCTGCACTTTGGGAGGTTGAGGCGGGAGGATGACTTGAGCTCAGGAGTTCGAGACAAGCCTGGGCAATACAGGAAACCCCATCTTAAAAAAAAAAGTTAGCCGGGTGTGGTGGTGCACACCTGCAGTCTCAGCTACTCAAGAGGCTGAGGCAGGAGGATTGCTTGAGCCCAGGAGGTCGAGGCTGCACTGGGTGAGCTATGATTGTGCCACTGGACCCCAGCCCGGGCAGCAGAGCAAGACCTTATCTCAAAAAAAAAAAAAAAAAAGAAAGAAAAAGAAAGCACTGGGGTTTTTAAAGAAGAGGTGGCAAGTCTCAGACTTGTCTAATTTCAAGGTTATCATGGAAACGAGGGCTGCATCCTGAAACCTGAGTTCGATGGAGTTCCAGCCCCAGCACAAATCTGGCCATGTGGCCCTGGACCAGTCACCTCCTCTGCCAGAGCCTTGGTTTTCCCCATCTATAAAGCGGGTGATTCCAAGCGCTGCCTTACCTTACAGTTCTGTGGCTATGCTCAGAGGAGCCTGCGGAGGGGAAGGGGATAGCTATAGGTTTTGTGTTAAAGTCTGTTTTGATGATAGCATTTTGCCAAGCTCCAGGAGTTAAATGACCATTGCCTCCCTCTGCCTGTAGCCCTCCATGGCTCCCACCTTCTTTGCAGGGAAAATCCCGTCTTCTCCCCGTGGCCCACAAGGCACTGCGTGGCCCGATCGGTCCCCTCCCTGCCCTCCCCTCCTTCCTCTCTCCCCTTCCTCACTCTGCTCCAGTCAGGAGGGCCTCCTCACTGTTCCTCCAACACACCAGGCATGGTCCTGCCTCAGGGCCTTTGCCCAGGCTGTGCCTCTGCCTGGAACACTGTTCCCTCAGCTATCTACATGGCTCATCCTCTCCCTTCATTCAGGACTTTCCTCAAATATCTCCTCAGAGAGACACAAATGGCTCTTTCAGCACCATTTAGCATGGATAACCACACACATGCTAGTGTAAGAGAGGCCCTGCTTCTGGAAAGCAAATTGTATTTCTTTTTTTACTTTTTATTTATTTATTTATTTTGGGACAGAGTCTCACTCTCTTGCCCAGGATGGAGTCCAGTGATGTGATCTCGGCTCACTGCAACCTCTGACTGCCGGGTTCAAGCGATTCTCCTGACTCAGCCTCCCAAGTAGCGGAGATTACAGGTGCCCGCCACACCTGGCTAATTTTGGTATTTTCAGGAGAGGTGGGATTCTGCCATGTTGCCCAGGCTGGTCTTGAACTCCTGAGCTCAAAGTGATCCACCTGCCTTGGCTTCCCTAAGTGCTGGGATTACAGGCATGAGCCATACTGCCTGGCTGCCTTTTTAAAAAAAAACAAAAAAACAAAAAAAAAAGAGATGCAGCCAGGAGCGGTGGCTCACACCTGTAATCCCAGCACTTTGGGAGGCCGAGGCAGGTAGATCACAAGGTCAGGAGATTGAGACCATCCTGGCTAACACAGTGAAACCCCGTCTCTACTAAAAATACAAAAAATTAGCCAGATGTGATTGATGGTGGGCGCCTGTAGTCCCAGCTACTCGGGAGGCTGACGCAAGAGAATGGAGTGAACCCGGGAGGCGGAGCTTGCAGTGAGCCGAGATCGCACCACTGCACTCCAGCCTGGGCGACAGAGCGAGACTCCATCTCAAAAAAATAAAAATAAAAATAAAAAATTAGAGATGCAATCTTGCTATGTTGCCCAGGCTGGTCTCAAACTCCTGGGCTCAAGCAGTCCTCCCACCTCTGCCTCCCAAATTGGAGGAACCACAGGTGGGAGCCACCGCATCCAGCCAGCAAATTGTATTTCGAATGACACCCTTATTTGGCCAAGAGCCAGTTCTCTTGACTTCCCAGTCCATGGGGTGTCAAGGACAGCCAGGAATGTCACTGCACCCTGTAGCCTTTGCTCAAGCAAACACACGAGGCACAACAACAGCCATGCACGCTGGATGGCACTGACCGTGCGGACAAACTGTTCTCTCCTGTCCGTGGCCACGAGTCCAATTTCGGTCCGTCCTAGCTCATGACAAAGGCATCGCCGTGGACTCCGGCCCCACCCTTTCCGCCCGGCAGCACCCACCCGCTTTGCGAGGGACAACTCCCTGCGTCCGGTGGCTGAAGCTTCCGCCGTTGGTGACTAGGAGGTCAACGCATAGCCGGCACTCACGAAGCAGGTGTTTACTGACCACCTACTACTCGCCAGAACTTGGGGGGGATGGCAGAGAAGCAAGTGAGGAGGGAGAAGGGCAGAACCAGCACAAAGAGGAAGCCTCAGATCATTTCACACGGTTCTAGGTGCTACGGAGCAATGAGGCCGGCCAAAGGGGGGATTGCTTTGGGGGCGGCTTTGGAGGGAGGACTCAGGCAGAACCTCTCCGAGGGTGTGACGGTGGCTCTCCAACAGGAGAAGGAGCCCAGCAGTGTAGAGAGCTGGGGTGAAATCGTTCCAGGCAGATTCGGTGACAAGGGCAAGGTCCACGGGGCAGGAATGAAGATGGACGTGGGAGGGGCAGCGACAGACCCCAGGCTGCAGCGTGGTAGGCAAAGGAAAGAGGAAGGGATGGTGAGGGGAGCGGGACCACTCAGGGCTGTGTGCATTGCAGTGAGAAGCCTGGGTTTTATCCTACAGCGTGACGACGAGTGATGTGGCCTATGATACAATCCATTTTAGACTTCCAAAAGTCTCTGGGCCGGGCACAGTGGCTCACGCCTGGAATCCCAGCACTTTGGGAGGCTGAGATGGGAGGATCGCCTGAGGCAAGAAGTTCGAGACCAGCCTGGACCACATAGCAAGACCCCATCTCTACAAAATGTTTTTTTAAATTAGCCGGGTGTCAGCCAGGCGTGGTGGCTCACGCCTGTAATCCCAGCACTTTGGGAGGCCGAGGCAGGTGGATCGCAGGGTCAGTAGTTTGAGACCAGCCTGGTCAACATGGTGAAACGCCGTCTCTACTAAAAATACAAAAATTAGCCGCGTGTGGTGGTGTGCACCTATAGTCCCAGCTACTCGGGAGGCTGAGGCAGGAGAACTGCTTGAACCCGGGAGGTGGAGGTTGCAGTGAGCCGGGATGAGGCAACACAGCGAGACTCCATATCAAAAAATATATATATACACATATATATACATACACATATATATATACACGTATATATAAATATAAGCCGGGTACTGTGGTGTGTACTGCACCTGTGGTCCCAGATACTCAGGAGGCTGAGGTGGGACGATTGCTTGAGCCTGGGAGTTTGAGGCTGCAATGAGCTACAACAGATAGTGCCACTGTACTCCAGCCTGGGTGACAAAGTGAAACCGTGTCTCAAGAAAAAAAAAAATTGTGTGATGTGTGTCTTACCACAGTTAAAGCAATTTTTAAAGTAATTTCTGGCTGCTGAGTGACTTCTGGACTCTTAGGTGTTGCGAATCTTGGCTTGAACACAACACCCTGGCCCAGCAGGGTGGCCCGGCATTGCACAGAGTGGCCATATTGAATTGGTCTTTTGGCTGTAGAAAGGACAGGACTTGCTGAAACCATAATCACACTTATTTAAAAACCTGGCGGGTTGTCAGAAGGCCTAGGATGTCCACTTGGGCCCCAGCAGGGCATCTGCTAGACCTCACGGAGCCCAGGTTTCCAGCATCGGCCGCCACCGTGAGTTCGCCTGGTTGATTTTCCAATGTTAGCCAGCTTCTAAATTTTGCTGGCTCTGCCGCCTGCCACGTCCGCCTCCTAACCTCAGCCAGCTAAAGAGAGAACCAAAGCCAGGGCCTGGAATTCCCAGCTACTGGGTGTCACCGGCCATTTTTAAACATTACCCGGGGAAGGTTCAACTTTCCCTGTCCTGGAAGGCAATGGAACATACACGTGACCTGGGCCTGAGTCCCCTGAGCTCCGGCTATGCCGTCTTCCCTGCCCCTCCCCCTCTCAGGAAACCTCCAGCCATATTTCGCAGCCCAGCTCTGACGTCTCTTTCTCTGGAACACCCTCCCCAGCCCTTTCTCCAAACCTTTGCTCTAGTCCCCAGCACCCTGGACTGTGTCTGGGTCTACAGATATGTAAAAGTTCGGCTGGGCACGGTGGCTCACCTCTGTAATCCCAGCACTTTGGGAGGCCAAGGCGGGCGGATCACTTGAGGTCAGGAGTTCGAGCTCAGCCTGACCAACATGGTGAAACCTCATCTCTGCTAAAAACACAAAAATTAGCCGGGCGTGGTGGCACACGCCTGTCATCCCAGATACTCAGGAGGCTGAAGCAGGAGAATTGCTTGAACCCAGGAGGTAGAGGGTTCAAGGTGGTGAGCCGAGATTGTGCCACTGCACTACAGCCTGGGCGACAGAGGGAGACTCCGTCTCAAAAACAAAACAAACAAAAAAACAAAAACAAAAGCAAACAAATATGCAAAAATCCAAGTTCTCCCCATCTCCCCACAGTGCTCAAGGCCCTGCACAGCCTGCCTCTGCCCCCTCTCTCCTCTCCCCTCATCCCTCTCTCCCCCTCTCTCACTCTGCTCCAGCCACACAGGCCTCCTTGCTGTTCCACCAATGCACCAGGCATGGTCCTGCCTCAGGGCCTTTGCACAGGCTGTGAGCACTGCCTGGAACACCATCCCTGCAAATGCCTGCCTGGCTCACTCTTCCGCTTTATTGAGACTTCTGTTCAAATGTGGTTTATCGTCCACAGCTCCTGGCACAGAATCTGCGCTTGAAGTGAGGGAAGTTTGAGTTTTCGCCTCCTCATGTCCCTCCTGAGAAATGTGACCACCGGGTTCCCTGTGCGTCCAGTTACACTGTAACCTGCTTTGCGTTTCCCGAGCCTCTGCCCCCATCCTGTGTCAGCATCTGTGCAAACCCCAGTCTCAGGAGAAAACTGTGATGCTTTCATCCAACACACATCTTGAGCGCCTACTGTGTACCAGGCCCTGTCCCAGGTACTGGGGACAGAGCAGTGAAAAACACACAGACATTGGCTGGCTGCAGTGGCTCATGCCTGTAATCCCAACACTTTGCAAGGCCAACGCAAGAGGATCACTTGAGGCCAGGAGTTCCAGACCAGCCTGAGCAACATAGCGAGACCCTATTTCTAAAAAAAAAATAGGCAGGGCATGGTGGCTCATGCCTGTAATCCCAGCACTTTGGGAGGCCAAGGTGGGTGGATTACCTGAGGTCAGGAGTTCAAGACCAGCTTGGGCAACATAGTGAGACCCCATCTCTACAAAAAATACCAAAAAATAGGCCAGGCATGGTGGCTCACACCTGTAATCTCAGCACTTTGGGAGGCTGAGGCAGGCGGATCACTTGAGGTCAGGAGTTCGAGACCAACCTGGGCAACATGGCAAAACCCTGTCCCTACTAAAAACACAAAAAATTAGCAGGGCATCGTGGCGGGTGTCTGTAATCCCAGCTACTTGGGAGGCTGAGGCAGTAGAACTGCTTGAACCCGGGAGGCGGGGGTTTCAGTGAGCCAAGATCGTGCCATTGCACTCCAGCCTGGGCAACAGAGTGAGGCTCTGTCTCAAACAAACAAACAAAAAACCCAAAAACTAGCTGGGCATGGTGGTGCATGCCTGTGGTCCCAGCTACTCAGGAGGCTGAAGTGAGAGGACTGCTTGAGCCCAGGAGGTCGAGGCTACAGTAAGCCATCATCGAGTCACTGCACTCCAGCCTGGGTAACAGAGCAGGACTCTGTTTAAAAAAAAAAAAAAAGAAGAAGAAGAAGAGAAGAAGAAAGAAAGAAAGAAAAAGGGGCCGGGTGTGGTGGCTCAAGCCTATAATTCCAGCACTTTGGGAGGCTGAGGCAGGTGGATCACCTGAGGTCAGGAGTTCGAGACCAGCCTGGCCAACACAGTGAAACCCCATCTCTACTAAAAATACAAAAATTAGCTGGGCATGGTGGCGCGTGCCTGTAATCCCAGTTACTCAAGACAGGAAAATCGCTTGAACCCAGGAGGAGGAGGTTGCAGTGAGTCGAGATCACACCATTGCACTCCAGCCTGGGCAACAACAGTGAAACTCTGCCTCAAAAATAAATTAATTAATTAATAAAATAAAATAAAAATAGAAAGGAATTCCAATACAGACCCTGAGCCTCCAGAGAGAACTTCCTCCTCCCCAGGGTGCTCAAAGGAGAGAAGCAACTGTCAGTTTTGTCAGTGCTGTGTGACCTCACTAAAAGCACTCTCCCTCTCTGAGCCTCCACATCCTGGCAGTGCAAATGACCTAAAACCCCTGCCCAGCCCTTGTCCGGAGCCTGTCTGGATAAATCAAAGGAAGAGAAAACACAAGCCCATGGATGTTCTCCGCACTCCGCACCCACCCCAGGGACAGGGAGGAAAATCTGGATGAGACCTGGGGGGCCCGAGAGGCAGAAGAGGCGTGGACGGGGTGACCTCCGGGATGCCGGCCTCCACCCCGGGCCTCCCTGTCCTCGTCCTTCCTGCATTCCTCAAGTCTGGCCCATACTTTCCATCTCCCTCTCCCCTGCCGCCGGGCCGCCTGGGCCCGAGCCAACCTGCTTCGGAATCACTTTCAAAGAAAAGTTTCTTTTTTCTTTCCACCCGGCCCCCGCCAGCTCCATGGCCTGGCTCGGGGCCCTCCCGGGCGCTAGTGGACGCCTCGGTGTCCTGTGGGTCAGGTCAGCGGCCACCGACGCCCCCGGACTGTCCCCAGCATCGGGCTGCTGGGACTGGAGGCCCAGTACTGGCCTCGCCCTCCCCCAGGTCTCAGGGCCGCCTTTGGGGACCCCTGGGGACCCCAGTGTCACTCTTTGAGGGTGTCCGGCCTGGGCAGTGGGTCCGGAGGCCCCTGGAGGCCGCAGGGCCCTGCTCGGAGGCCTGTGGGCAGGGACTCGCCCCGCGGTGGGGACGCTCTGGGAGGCCACGCCGCCCATGACATCATCCCTCTGGCGGCCATTTTCTCGCCTCTCCCTTCCCCTGTTCCAGATGTTTCTCCGGCCTTGGCGGCCATTTTGTGGGTCTGGGCGGCGCGGGCTGGCACCGGCCTCAGGCACCCGGCCCTGCCCTCCTGGGTGGGGTTGCGGGGGGGACACCAGAAGAAGGTGACGAAGGAGCCTCGGGGGCACCCCCGGACCCTGGGCCGCCTCCCCCAGCCCCTCTGCAGCCTCTCAGGGGTTAAACACGTGGTACCAACAGCAGGTCGGCCTTGCCAAGCGCCCACTCGCGCACGGCCACCCAGGGCTCCCCACGCCTCCGCGCCCCCTCCCCATTAAACGCCACTCGGCACCAGCCAAACTCCAGGGATGTGAGGAGCAAGGTTAAAAATACCCGCACGCACACCCTCACCCCCACCCCCTCCCGGTCCCGCCAATGTCAAATGTGTCAACGCCACCCGGGGTGGGGGCGAGTGGACTGAAAATAACTCGCTGTTTACATTTGGAGCAAATTCTTGGCTTCTCCAGCAGCCAAGCCGAGGCCTCCCCGCGCACCCCCCCCAACATCTTCCTGGCAGGCCTGGCTCGGCGGCTGTGGGGGGGGAGAAGGGCAGGCCTGTGGGGGGAGCCCCGGGAGCCACATGTGCCCACGGGCTGAGCGCACACGCACGCGTCCCCATGGAGAGGCTCCGGAAGGGATGGGGGGAGAGGGGCAGGCAGGGGGTTGGGGGGTGGAGGGGGGAGCCCCGGGAGCCACATGTGCCCACGGGCTGAGCGCACACACGGGCGTCCCCGTGGAGAGGCTCCGGAAGGGATCCGTGGCCACACGAGGCAGGCAGGGCCAGGCGGAAGCGCCCGAGGACACTCTGCCAATGTCGGGCACCGGGTGGGGGCAGCTGGGCGCGGCGGGGGGTGGCGGGAGGAGGCGGAGGCCCCTCCTGGCTTCCCCTTCCTTCTGATATTTCTTGGGCCGTGTCTCCAACTGGGCAGCCCCTGGGGAGTCCGGAGGATGGGAGGCAAGGCTGGCGGCCCAGCCAAAGGAGGCGGGAGGAAGCCACGGGAGCCCGGGCAGGCGCCGAGGGGAGGGCTCTCCGCAATCCTGAGGCCTGCCCGGTGCTGTGTGGCTTCAGGCAAACCCTGCCCCTCTCTGGGCCTCCAAGAACAAAACAAAATACTAAACGCCCTGGCTTTGGCGTGGGGTCAGGAGAATGGGCTCCATGCCAGTCTTGCTTGGGGAGGAAGAGATACAGATACATCTCCACTCTGCTGTGCCTCAGTTTCCCTTGCTGCAAAAAGTAGATGTCGAGTTGTAAACACATCAGATTGTGGAGTGCCCTGCATTACAGAGGGGGACACGGAAGATCCGAGAGGGGAAGGGGCTTGCCCTGGGTCTCACAGCCACACAGTGGACAACAGAACTTGAACCCAGAGGTTCAAGTGTTGCCTTGAACATGGGAGGGGGCTGGAAACCAGAGGGCACGAACCTGAAAGGGAGTGGAAGGAAACATTTTTCCTTCCCAAGCTTTCATGTGGCCTCTCTCCCCACAGCGTAGTATACAGGTGGTGCTTGATAAATGCTTTTACACAGCTGGCACTCAATGAATGCTTGCAGTCAAATGAGTGTGATTACTCCAGCAGAGCCTGGGCTACGGTAGGTACCCAATATGAACTTGTTGCATGAATATTTGGGATGCTCCTGATAGGATCTGGTATACAGCAGGTGCAAAATAAATGCTTGTCAGGGAAAGGAACCTGAGGAACCTTAAGAGATTTGGGGGAGTATTCAAAGTGAAGTACTAGGACCACAGGCCCAGCACAACCTGTCCTGTCCCCTTTCTGCCCTCCCCTCTTCCTTCTCTCCCTCTCACTCACTCTGCTGTAGCCACAGGGGCCTCCTCGCTGACCCTCCAATGCACCTGGCCCAGTCCTGCCTCAGGGCCTTTGTACATTCTGTTCCCTCTGTCTAAACAGCTAACTGCTTGCTCTCTCTCTCGGGATCTCTCCTGGTCTCAGCTCAAATGCTCCCTTCTCAGAGAGGTCTACCCGGAGCTCCTTCACCTCAAGCAGCCTCTGGCCACCCTCAATCTCAGTCTTCTGTTTTCTTTCTTTCTTTTTTTTTTTTTGAGATGGAGTCTTGCTCTGTTGCCCAGGCTAGAGTGCAGTGGCCGGATCTCAGCTCACTGCAAGCTCCGCCTCCTGGGTTTATGCCATTCTCCTGCCTCAGCCTCCCGAGTAGCTGGGACTACAGGTGCCCGCCACCTCGCCCGGATAGTTTTTTGTATTTTTTAGTACAGACGGGATGTCACCGTGTTAGCCAGGATGGTCTCGATCTTCTGACCTTGTGATCCGCCCGTCTCGGCCTCCCCAAGTGCTGGGATTACAGGCTTGAGCCACCGCACCCAGCCAGTTCAGTCTTGTTTTCTCTCCTTCAGAGGAAGTTAGTGATTGCTTATGGATTTGCTGAGTTGCTTAGTGACTGCACGGGTGTTTGCTCATCTCCCCAGTGGAACGTCACCTCTTCAAGGGCATAGGCTTTGTCTGTCTGGATCTCTGTTGTGCCCCCAGTGGCTAGAATAAGGCCTGATACAGACTAGGTGCTCAATAAACATTTGTAGACAGAAAGTTGAGAGGGAGGGATGAAGCAGAGAGAAAAAGAGAGACAGAGAGACGGTACATGGGAGAGTGGAAGGAGAAGACATGAAAAGGAAGGAACGTCTGGGCGCAGTGGCTCCGGCCTATAATCCCAGCACTGTGGGAGGCTGAGGCCGGGCGGATCACCTGAGGTCAGGCATTCGAGACTTGCCTGGTTGTCAACATGACGAAGCCCCATCTCTACTAAAAATACAAAAATTAGCTGGCTATGGTGGCACACACCTGTAGTCCCAGCTACTAGGGAGGCTGAGGCAGGAGAATTGCTTGAACCCTGGAGGCGGAGGTTGCAGTGAGCTGAGATCGTGCCACTGCACTTCAGCCTGGGTGACTTCGTCTCAAAAAAAGAAAAAAAAAAGAAATAAGAAAGAAAATAAATGAGAATAGGCTGGGCGCAGTGGTTCACACCTGTAATCCTAGAACTTTGGGTGGTCGAGGCGGTTGGATCACTTGAGTTCAGGAGTCTGAGACCAGCCTGGCCAATATGGCGAAACCCTGTCTCTACTAAAAATACAAAAATTAGCTGGGTGAGGTGGTGCACGCCTGTAGTCCCAGCTACTCAGGAGGCTGAGGCAGGAGAATCGCTTAAACCCGTGAGGCAGAGGGTGTAGTGAGCTGAGATCACGCCACTGCACTCCAGCCTGGGCGACAGAGCAAGACTGTCTAAAAAAAGGAAAAAAAAAATAATGAGAATAACCCTGCCATGTGGGTGGTGTACCTGGGTTGGGGCTGGGACCCTGGCAGGAGCCCAGAGCCCCACGGGCCTCCCAGGCACCAGGACCCATATCCAGCTTACCCGCTAACAAAGTCCTGATTGCAGGAGAGCTCCCGGGCAGGCTGAGCGCCGTGCCGCTCCCTTCTCTGCATGTGCCCAGGCAGGTGCGGCTTGCAGGCAGGAGACGGGGCAAGGAGAGCAAGAGCCAGACTCAGATAAGGTATAAATGACCAGGTGAGCAACTGAATCCTCACACCGCCGGAGCTGATCTGGATTCTGTCCTCTCCTCTGCCTCTGCCCCTGCTACTGCCTGCTTGCACCAGGGCGGTCCACTCTGCTCTGGTCCCCAGCTCCCGCCCTCGCCCCCCAGTCTGTCCTCCTGCAGCAGCCAGAGGGCGCCTGTGAGCACCTGAGTCAAGGCCAGTCCCTCCTCTACCCATTGCCCTCTATGGCTCCCACTTGCTTTGGGGTCAAAGCCCGAGTCCTTCCTACTGCCCACCAGGCCTTGCACAAACTGCCCCGTACCCTCCCTGCCTTCCCGTCCTCCTTCTCTCCTTCTCCTCACTCTGCTGCAGCCACACAGGCCTCCTCACTGTTCCTCCAAAGTGCCAGGTGTGTCCTGCCGCAGGGCCTTTGCACAGGCTGTGCCCGCTGCCTGGAACGCCTTCCCCCAGTTCTTCATATAACTGGTTCCCCGTCACCCCTCAGGTCTCAGTTCCAATGGCAGGTCCTCAGACAGCCTTTCAGGGTCCTCCCCAGCACAGCCCATCCCTCTCTTTTCCTCTGACCTTTATTTTTTTGATAGTCCTTATCACTAAACTGACATTTATTTCTTTTTATTATCTTTTTTTTTTTTTTTGAGACAGAGTCTCGCTCTGTGGCCCTGGATGGAGTGCAATCTTGGCTCACTGCAACCTCCACCTTCTGGATTCAAGTGATTCTCCTGCCTCAGCCCCGGCCAGTAGCTGGGATTACAGGTCCATACCGCCATGCCTGGCTAATTTTTTATATTTTTAGTAGGAACGGGATTTCACCATGTTGGCCGGGCTAGTCTCAAATTACTGATCTCAGGTGATTGGCCCGCCTCGGCCTCCCACAGTGCTGGGATTATATGCGTGAGCCACCGCGCCTGGCCTAAACGGACATTTATTTCTTGTTCTTTGCCCATCACCTCAACCAAACTGTGAGTTCCACCAAGGCGGAATTTTTTTTTGTTTGTTTTTGAGACAGAGTCTCGGTCTGTTGCCCAGACTGGAGTGCAGTGGCGTGATCTTAGCTCACTGCAAGCTCCGCCTCCCGAGTTCACGCCATTCTCCTGCCTCAGCCTCCCAAGCATCTGACACTACAGGCGCCTGCCACCACGCTCAGCTCATTTTTGGTATTTTTTAGTAGAGACGGGGTTTCATCGTGTTAGGATAGTCTCGATCTCCTGACCTCGTGATCCACCCGCCTCGGCCTCCCAAAGTGCTGGGATTACAGGCATGAGCCACTCAGCCCGGCCTTTTTTTTTGAGACAGAGTCTCACTCTGTCGCCCAGGCTAGAGTGCAGTGGCGCAATCTCGGCTCACTGCAAGCTCTGCCTCCCAGGTTCACACGATTCTCCTGCCTCAGCCTCGGCGCCTGCCACCACGCCTGGCTAATTTTTTGTATTTTTAGGAGAGACAGGGTTTCACCATGTTAGCCAGGATGGCCTCAATCTCCTGACCTCGTGATCCGCCCGTCTCGGCCTCCCAAAGTGCTGGGATGACAGGCATGAGCCACCGTGCCTGACCAGGGCCGAATTTTTATCTGTCCTGTTCACTGCAGTATCCCAGCACTTGGAGCAGTGCCTGGCATAGAGTAGGAGCTTACTAAATATTTATTGGCTGCAAAATAGTTCCACTGGATGAGTGCTGACAGCGTCTGTGCTCCATGCTGTCCTAAACTCTTTATGTTTTTAAAAATTTTTGAGACAGGGATTTGCCCAGGCGGGTCTCAAACTCCTGGGCTCAAGCAATCCTCCCACCTCAGCCTCCCAAAGGGCTGGGATTAGAGGTGTGAGTCACTGTGCCCAGCCTATTTTTATTTTTATTTACTTATTTATTTTTTGAGATGGAGTCTTGCTCTGTCACCCAGGCTCAAGTGCAATGGCGCGATCTCGGCTCACTGCAATCTCCGCCTCCCAGGTTTAAGTGATTCTCCTGCCTCAGCCTCCCCAGTAGCTGGATTACAGGCTCCCACCACGTGCCCAGCTAATTTTTGTATTTTTAGTAGAGACGGAGTTTTCCCTCGTTGGCCAGGCTGGTCTGGAACTCTTGACCTCAAGTGATCCGCCTGCCTCGGCCTCCCAAAGTGCTGGGATTACAGGCATGAGCCACCATGACTGGCCTATTTTTATTTTTTGAGACAAGGTCTTGTTGTGTCACCCAGGCTGGAGTGCAGTGGCCCAATCACAGCTCACTGCAGCCTCAATCTCCCAGACTTGAGCAATCCTCCTGCCCTGGCCTCTTGAGTGGCTGGGGCTACAGGCACACATCACCACACCTGGCTAAGTTTTACTTTTTGTAGAGATGGGGGTCTCACTATGTTGCCCAGGCTGGTCTTGAACTCCTGGCCTCAGGCCATCCTCCCGTCTCAGCCACTCAAAGCGCTGGGATTACAGGTGTGAGCCACCATGCCTGGTGGGCGTGTAAACTCTTAATGTGTCTTATCAACTCTCCCTCAGCAACTCCACGGAGCAGGCGCTATTTTATAGATGGGGAAACTGAGGCCAGAGAGGGGACGCCACCTGCCTGAGGCCACACAGTAAACAGGCAGCAGGGCCAGGACCTTCCAGGACCCCATGCCTTCCTGCACTGCCCCACTGTGCAGAAGGGGAGGCTGAGGCTCAGAGAGAGGGACTTAACCAAGTGGCACCCAGAGCCAGCGTCACGGCCCAAGCCCTCTGCCCAAGCCCTGGGCGTGATCCCCCGCTCAGCTGAACCCCCGCCCTGGGGAAAGAATATAGTAATGATAAACAACATCCACAAAGATAATCATAATGACATTAATGGCGGCCTTACTGAGAGCGGAGTCCACAGCTCGCCCATGAATTCGCACCAGTGCCCGTGGAGGGAGCCGCGGGGGACGCCGGTCCCTTTAAGAGCCTCCCCCTCCCCAGCTGGGCGCTGGCCCGGCCTCCCCTTATGTAAGCGGGCCGGCTGCCCTTGCATAAACTGGTTACATAAGGCAGTGAGGCACAGGCTTGTCCGTCTGGCAGCAACCTGTCCCGGGCTGTCTGTGGGGCCGGCCTGGAGCATGGGAGTGCTGCAGCCACCAGGAGCGGTCACAGGGTGCAGCCCGGGTCCGAGGGCCTCTGGGTTGGCTCCTGTCTAGGGGGTACCTCGGATTCCCAGAGACAACACAACCCCCTCCCAGGCAGAAGGTGATGGTTTCCAGTGTGTGAAGGGATGGGGCTGTTCCCATTGCTCTGAAGGTGAAACTGAGGCCCAGAGAGGGCAGGGGAGCAGCCTGAGGCTGCATAGCCCCGAGCAGAAGCAGGAGGCGATGACACCAGAGTGAGATCCAGGCTGGGTGGGCTTCCCCTCTCAGCTCACTGCAACCTCTGCAGTGAAGCTTCCTCAGCAAGGCCTGGTATGCAGCTGGTGCTCAATAAGTGCACCAGTGGAGGTAACACTCAGCAGTGTTTCAGGCCCTTCTCTCTAATACCCTCTAATTCCATGAACCGACTAAATCCTTGCGTAGCTCTCTGTGAAACTAAGACAGCCATCGCCTCATTCTACATTTGGGGAAACTGAGGCACGGAGCAAGGTGAAGAAGGAATTGCCAAGTCTGCACAGCGGATGAATGCTGGGCTGAAACGGCAGGTGCTCTATCAAGGCACGGTGGGCACAGGAAGAGCGTCAACTGTGTGCAGAATCCCGGATAATATGCCATCTGCCCAGCAGCCCACAGGGGTGGCTCCAAGGAGCCCCCTGATCCAGATAGGGAAACTGAGGCACAGAGAGACGAAGAGATTTATCCAAGGTCAAACCCAAACCCCATCACGTCTCCTTCTCCAGACAGGCCTCCCCCAAGCCATGAGGGTGTCTAGGTACAGAGCTCCCCACCCCCGTCAGACACATGAGTGGTCCATCTTTGGGAGCCGGTGGGATTTGGGAGTGGATGCAGCCTCCCCTGCCCGCCTTCTTTCTGGGCACTGGCCCTTTAAGGCAGCCACGCTGCCTGGGCATGTCCCAGGGTGACCCCGAGGGGCGGGTGTGGCCAGGAACAAGAAACCCATTCAGCTGCCTGTTGCCTCCACCTCCCGGCAGCCCACTGGGTGAGATGAGGGGCTGGGAGGAGACTGGCAAGGCCGGGAGAGACAGTAGGGTGGGGTGGGAATAGATAGGGACTGAGACAAAGCAGCTTGGGAAGAATCAGAGGTAGAGAGAGACAGAGACAGAGGCATACAGACACCCGACCTCACATGCAGCTCACACCCCCGATTCCCCAGGTCCAGGGGTTTGAGGCCTGCCCAGCCCCCAGCCCAGCTACAGCCCCGAAGCTGCTCCTTGAGCCAGCTGAACCTGCGGCCTGCTTACCGGCACCAAAGCCCTGTAGGACCAAAGGCAGGATCCAGAATGCTCCAGGGCAGTCCCTGCCATATCCCAAACAGCCCCTTTATCTGGTGCCCACTGCGGGCCCTGGGATTTCCCAGACTTGGATTTAAATCTCGACTCTACTCCTTAGCTATGTGACCTTGGGCCAGTGACTTTGCCTCTCTGGGCCTCAGTTTCCCCATCTCTTAAATGCCGTTAACGATCACTCCAACCTCAGTGGGTCGTTGTGAGACGGTGAAGCAGCTTCCAACAATGTAGTTTCCTGAGGGCTCAGATGAGCCAGGCACTTGGTAAGCCCTCAATATGCCTGCAATCCCCCCGCAGTGTACCCCAAACACACACGCAAACACCCCTGCCTCCCACTAGATGCCACAACCGATCATGACAGCACTGCTTTTTTTTGAGATGGAGTCTCACTCTGTGCCCAGGCTAGAGTGCAATGACATGATCTCAGCTCACTGCAACCTCCGCCTCCCGGGTTCAAGCAATTCTCCTGCCTCAGCCTCCCGAGTAGCTGGGACGACAAGTGTGTGCCACCACCACCCAGCTAATTTTTGTATGGTTAGTAGAGACAGGGTTTCGCCATGTTGGCCAGGCTGGTCTCTTTTTTTTTTATTTTTGAGGTGGAGTCTTGCTCTGTTGCCCAGGCTGGAGTGCAGTGACCAGATCTTGGCTCACCGCAATCTCCACCTCCCGGGTTTACGCCAATCTCCTGCCTCAGCCTCCCGAGTAGCTGGAGTACAGGCGCCCACCACCTCGCCCAGCTAGTTTTTTTTTTTTTGGATTTTTTTAGTAGAGACGGGGTTTCACCATGTTAGCCAGGATGGTCTCAATCTCCTGACCTCATGATCCTCCCGTCTTGGCCTCCCAAAGTGCTGGGATTCCAGGCATGAGCCACTGCACTCAGCCCCAGCCACTGCCTTTAAACAAAGCTCTGCAAGCTCTGGGCTACGAGCAGCCATGGCATCCCTGTGGGAAGTTCTCACGTAGCTCTGCTCACCGGAAGGGATGCCTGGTGGTAGACGGGCTGGGATCCAGACCCAGTGAGGGTGTGCCCGAGGCCCCTTAACAACCTTTTGTAAACACACACTTACAGCCAGGCTTCCCGTGCCTGGCATCCAAAGCACAACAGACAGTAACGGGGGGTCACTACCAGTCCCCACAACTGCTCCCCTCGCGCCCAAATACTTCCCGCCACAGTGGAGTCCTGTTCCAGCCCCAGCCAATATGGAAGAAAGGTCAAAGAGCCTGAAATCCCAGCATGGGCCACATAGTGAGACCTCCTATCTATGAAAAATAAAAATAAGGCCGGGCGCAGTGGCTCACGCCTGTCATCCCAGCACTTTGGGAGGCCGAGGCAGGCAGATCACCTGAGGTCAGGAGTTCCAGACCAGCCTGGCTAACATAGAGAAACTCCGTCTCTACTAAAAATACAAAAATTAGCCGGGCGTGGTGGCGAGTGCCTGTAATCCCAGCTACTCGGAAGGCTGAGGCAGGAGAATCGCTGGAACCTGGGAGGTGGAGGTTGCAGTGAGGCGAGATCACGCCACTGCACTCCAGCCTGGGCAACAGAGCGAGACTCCATCTCATTAAATAGATAGATAGATAGATAGATAAATAAATAAATAAATTAAAAAATCAGCCAGGCGTAGTGGTGCACGCCTGTACTACCAGCTACCCAGGAGGCTAGAGCAGGAGGATCACTTGAGCCTGGGAGATTGAGGCTGCAGTGAGCTATGATTCCACCACTGCACTCCAGCCTGGGCAACATAGTGAGACCTTATCTCTACTGAAAAAAAAAAAAAATTCCACTGTGGTGGTATGCGCCTGTAATCCCAGCAACTTGGGAGGCTAAGGTGGGAGGATCGCTTGAACCTGGAAGTTGAAGGCTGTAGTGAGCTGTGATCGCACTGCTGCACTCCAGCCTGGGCAAAAGAGTTAAGAGTCTTACTCTGTTGCCCAGGCTGGAGTACAGTGGTGTGATCTCGGCTGACTGCAGCCTCCACCTCCTGGGTTCAAGCGATTCTCCTGCCTCAGCCTCCCCAGTAGCTGGGATTACAGGCGCCCACCACCACACCAGGCTGATTTTTGTATTTTTAGTAGAGACGGGGTTTCACCACGTTGGCCAGGCTGGTCTCAAACTCCTGACCTCAAGAGATCTGCCTGCCTCGGCCTCCCAAAGTGCTGGGATGACAGGCGTGAGCCACCGCGCCTGGCCTCCTTGGATTTTCAAGCAACCAGTTTGGAAGGTTTAGAACCTGCCCTCACATTTTCAAGAACCCAACTTGGGAGATTGGAGATCTGCTTCCGAATTCTCTAGAACAGCAGCCTCCAACCTTTTTTGGCCCCAGGAACCGATTTCATGGAAGACAATTTTTTTCCAGGGACGGGGTGAGTGGGGAGATGGTTCTGGGATGAAACTGCCTCACCTCAGATCATCAGACATTAGTCAGATTCACATAAGGAGCACACAACCTAGATCCCTCCTATGTGCAGTTCACAATGGGGTTTATGCTCCTATGGCATCTAAAGCCGCCCACTGATCCGACGGGAAGGAGAGCCCAGGTGAGAATGGTTGCTTGCCGGAAGCTCAGCTCCTGCTGTGTGGCCGGGTTCCTCACAGGCCTGGTACCCGTCTGTGGCCTGGGGGTCGAGAACCCCTGCTCTAGAACTCAGATGTCTTAGCACGGCCTGCCTGATACAACAGCCACTGGCCACGTGTGCCATCCAGTGCTTGAAATGTGGTCTGTCCAAATTTCAGACTTAGTGTAGGGGGAAAAAAAAGAGAAGACCATAAAATACCTCGGTAACTTTGTTTTGAGTTGAAGTCTTGCTCTGTCACCCAGGCTGGAGTGCAGTGGCACAATCACAGCTCACTGGAGCCTCCAATTCCTGGGCTCAAGCGATCCTCCCACCTCAGCCTCCTGAGTAGCTGGGACCGCAGGTTCACGCCACCACGCCTGGCTAATTTTTAAATTTTTTTGTAGAGACAAGGTCTTACTATGTTGGCCAGGCTGGTCTCGAACTCCTGACCTCAAGCAATCCTCCCACCTCAGCCTCCCAAAGTGCTGGGATTCCAGGCGTGCCTGGTCAATAATTTTTCCTATTGTTTACGGATTGCGATGGTAATATTCTGGAGTGCAGTGGTGCAATCTCGGCTCACTGCAACCTCCACCTCCTGGGTACAAGCAATTCTCCTGCCTCAGCCTCCCGAGTAGTAACATTAAAATGTTTAATTTTAACATTATTTTATTTAAAGAAAAAAAAATTAACGTTATTTAAAATAATGTTAAAATGAATTTTCCCAGTATATTTAAATTTACATGCTTAAGTGTGAGGACCAGAAAAATGTTAAATTATATGTGTGGTTGGAATTCTTTTTTTTTTTTTTTTTTGAGACAGAGTCTCACTCTGTTGCCCAGGCTGGAGTGCAGTGGCGTGATCTTGGCTCACTGCAACCTCTGCCTCCTTGGTTTAAGTGATTCTTCTGTCTCAGCCTCAGGCGAGTAGCTGGGATTACAGGTTCGTGCCACCACGCCCGGCTCATTTTTGTATTTTTAGTAGAGACCGGGTTTCATTATGTTGGCCAGGCTGGGCTCGAAATCCTGACCTCAAGTGATCCGCTCCCCCTTGGTCTCCCAAAGTGCTGGGATTACAGGTGTGAGCCACCGCGCCCGGCCAACAGTCTATTCCTCCTGGACCCCTGGGTCTGGAACTCACCTAGGAGTATTCTAGAATCGCCTGTGTGGTCAGGACCCCAGTGGAAGAAATTCTAGAACTCAGGCCTTGGGGATTTCAGGACTCGTGTCCTGGAGAATCTGGAAACCACTCCAGCGTCAGCATTCCCACCCCTCCCTCCCCTCAGAACCTGCTTCTCCCTCCCCTCCGGCAGATCCTCTGCCTTAAGACACTGGGGTCCCTCCTTGCTGTCCCTACCACCCCTCCAGGTGGCCTTGGAACAGCCAAGCGGACAAAAAAATGGGACTTAGGCTGGGTGCGGTGGCTCACACCTGTAATCCCAGCACTTTGGGAGGCTGAGTTGGGTGGATCACAAGGTCAGGAGTTCAAGACCAGCCTGGCCAACATGGTGAAACTCCATCTCTACCAAAAATACAAAAATTAGCCGGGTGTGGTGGTGGGCACCTGTAATCCCAGCTACTTGGGAGGCTGAGGTGGGAGAATCGCTTGAACTGAGGAGGCAGAGGTTGCAGCAAGCCGAGATCATGCCACTGCGCTCCAGCCTGGGCAACGGAGCAAAACTCCGTCTCCAAAAAATAAAAAATAAAAATAAAGATGGGACTTAGAAGGGATAAGAGCCAAGGCCCTTCCTGGGCAACCCTGGGCAATGCTTTGCCCCTCTCTGGGCCTCAGTTTCCCCATCTGGACAAGACATCCAGTGTCCCCAAATGCCCCTTGCTTCACCCCTCACCAACCCTGACCACCTGTGACTTCCTGCCCACGCCCAGCTGGAGGGAGGGGGCTGGCCTGGCAGCTGGCTGGAGGGGGCCATGGGTACGGAGCTGTCCCTAGCTGCCCTCAGCCTCCCCTTGGCTTCCCGGGCACGGGGCCAGGGTGACAACTGCAGCCCAGTCACAACGGGGGGTATCACAGGTGCAACAAGGCGCCTCCCCCTCCCACTGGCTCTGGGAGGGCTGGGCCCCGCCCGGGTGAATGAGGGCCCCTCAGGGGCTATCTCGGGAGTCCCCACACAAATGCATTCATGCAGAAACCAGCATTTTGCTGGGTAAGGGCATCTGCGGGGTGGTGGAGGGACCTACTCCTCAAAGAGCCCACCGGTTCCCAGCACTCATCACCTGCAAAGGGTTAGTTTTTTCATAGATATTATCTCATTTAGGCTGGGCACGGTGGCTCACGCCTGTAATCCCAGCATTTTGGGAGGCCAAGGCAGGTAGATCACCTGAGGTCAGGAGTTCGAGACCAAACCGGCCAAATGGTAAAACCCTGTCTCTAATAAAAATACAAAAATTAGCCAGGCGTAGGCCGGGCACGGTGGCTCACACCTGTAATCCCAGCACTTTAGGAGGCCAAGGCAGGTGGACCATGAGGTCAGGAGTTCGAGACCAGCCTGGCCAACATACTGAAAACCAGTCTCTACTAAAAATACAAAAATTAGCCAGGCATAGTGGTGGGCACCTGTAGTACCAGTTACTTGGGAGGCTGAGGCAGAAGAATCACTTGAACCTGGGAAGCAGAGGTTGTGGTGAGCTGAGATTGCGCCACTGCACTCCAGCCTGGGCAACAGAGTGAGACTCGGTTTCAAAAAAAAAAAAAAAAAAAAAAGTTACATATGTTACAATGTAATAATTAGCAACATGTCATATATAATCATGCAACAATAAATACAAAACAATAGTGTCTGCAGTGACAGCACAGCAGTTATCACTGTCATTATCATGACCATCATCACTGTGGTTCTAGTCCAGCTCTGCCCTGCAGCTATGTAACCCTGGCTGAGTTTCTTGCCAACTCTGTGCTTTACTGCCTCATCTGTGAATTGAGCATAGGGGGTGCCTAGCAATTTAAATGAGATAATATCTCTCTCTTTTTTTTTTTTTTTTTTTTTTGAGACGGAGTCTTGCTCTGTCGCCCAGGCTGGAGTGCAGTGGCTGGATCTCAGCTCACTGCAAGTTCCGCCTCCCGGGTTCACGCCATTCTCCTGCCTCAGCCTCCCGAGTAGCTGGGACTACAGGCGCCCGCCACCTCGCCCGGCTAGATTTTTGTATTTTTTTTAGTAGAGAGGGGGTTTCACCATGTTAGCCAGGATGGTCTCGATCTCCTGACCTCGTGATCCGCCTGTCTCGGCCTTCCAAAGTGCTGGGATTACAGGCTTGAGCCACCGCGCCCGGCCTCTCTCTTTTTTTTTTGAGATGGAGTCTTGGTCTGTCCCCCAGGCTGACATGCAGTGGCATGATCTCGGCTCACTGCAACCTCCACCTCCCGAGTTCAAATCATTCTCCTGCCTCAGCCTCCCGAGTAGCTGGGATTACAAGCTTGCGTCACCATACCCGGCTAATTTTGGTATTTTTAGTAGAGCCACTGCAGCTGGCCATATATATAACATTATTGTTGTTATTATCATTATTCACAACTAGAACTACATTTTTAGATTGTGGTAAAATCTGGATAACGTAAATTTACCATTTTTTTTTTGTGGGGACTGGTTCTGGTTTTGAGACAAGGTCTTGCTCTGTGGCCCAGGCTGGAGTGCAGTGGTGTGATCATAGCTCACTGCAGCGTGAAACTCCTGGGCTCAAGCGATCCGCCTGCCTCAGCCTCCTGAGTAGATGGGACCACAAGTGCATGCAACCACGCCTAGATAATTTTTACATTTTTTGTAGAGATGAGGTCTCGCTGTGTTGCCCAGGCTGGTCTCGAACTCCTGGCCTTAAGCAATCCTCCTGCCTCTCTTTTTACCATTTCTAAGTTCAGCGGCATTAACCCTGCATTCAGTGTATTCACAGGGTTGTACGACCATTACCACCATCCTCTCCAGAACCTTCTCATCTTCCCAAACTGAAACGCTGTCCCCATGAAACATTCTGTCTCCTCAGCCCCCTCCCCAGCCCCTGGCATCCGCCATCCTACTTTCTGTCTCTGTGAATCTGGCGACTCCAGGGACCTCCTGGGAGTGGAACCACACAGGATTTGTCCTTCTGTGTCTGGCTTATTTCACTGAGTGTGACGTCCTCGAGGTGCATCCACATTATAGCCCATGTCAGGATTCCCTCCCTTTTCCAGGCAACAAATCACTTTTGAGTGCTTACTGTATACCTGGCCCTGTCCTCACGCTTTTCATGCACTAACTGGATCCTATGCCACCCTATTAGGTGGGCAGCATTATTATCATCCCCATGTGATGGGGGAGGAAACTGAGGCCTGCGGCTACAACGCCGCTTGGCAAACATCACGCAGTTCCTGAGCGGAGGGGTGTGAGCCTGGGCCTCCCAGCTGGAGAACGTGCCCCTCATTCTCCCTGACACTCTGCTCAGCTCCCTGGCCAGTCCTGGTGGGCTCTCGTCTGCTGTGGGAGCTGGACCCCACCTGCCCGCCCCTCTTTACCACTGACGTGTGCCCCGCGGACTCCTGCCATCGCTATAAATATACCATCAGCTGGTGTCTGCGACTCACACCCGGCAGCCACCTTCTCTGCAAAGACAGACGGCTGGCACACCTGGCTGTCCGGCCCTGGGGGGATACCAGGCTGCTGCTGCCAGGAACCCCTCTGCTGTCCAGACACCTGGAGAGGGTGACAGCTTCTGGCAACAACCACTCCTGGGTCACCGGTGGCCCCGCTGGCTCCCTGGGGTGGGAAAAGGAGGCCTAGGGATTCGCAGCAGCACCAGGGCCTCCCTCCTTCCCTCCTGGGGTTGGGGAGAGGATCCAGGGAGGAAATGAGCATTTATTGAGTGCCTTCTGTATGCTTCTCAGAGACCACCGACTCCAATCCTTTTTTTTTTTTTTTTTTTTTTGAGACAGAGTCTGTCTCTGTCACCCAGGCTGGAGTGCAGTGGCGGGATCTTGGCTCACTGCAAGCTCCGCCTCCCGGGTTCACGCCATTCTCCTGCCTCAGCCTCCTGAGTAGCTGGGACTACAGGTGCCCGCCACCTCGCCGGCTAATTTTTTTGTATTTTTAGTAGAGACGGGGTTTCACCGTGTTAGCCAGGATGGTCTCGATCTCCTGACCTTGTGATCCGCCCACCTCGGCCTCCCAAAGTGCTGGGATTAGCCACCGCGCCGGCCCACTGACTCCAATCCTTAATGCACTGGACACAGCTCTGATTCTCTCCATTCTACAGAGGCTCAAAGAGGAGAATGTGCCCACACTGCCTGCAGCAAACGAAACACAAATTCTGTCCGCTGTACAAATAAACAGGCACCGTCACGCACGTTCATGGCCTCTCTGTCTCCCCAGCACGCAACCCACGGCCGGGATGAAGATCAATAAAAGCTGAAGGGGCCGGGAGGCTTTCCGTGAGGACCCGGCTTGTTCCTGTCTGTGGCCCACAAGGCTGCCCATTCCTACCCTCCACTCCCCTCAACCCCAGGCCAGAGAGGGCAGGACTTTTCTCAAAGCCACACAGCAAGCCAGGGCGGCACTGTGGCTAACCCAGGCCCCTCACCCCCAGGTTGAGACCCTTTTCTCCTGCCGTCAAGCTCAGGGTGAGTTTCATGGACACCCTGGCCCCGGGCTTGGTCCCCTTCCATAGGGTTCACCTCATTCATTCATTCATTCATTCACTCCCTGAGTGTACACAGACTGTACTGTATGACTCAGAGGCTGTGGCTTCCACAAGATAACCTCAAAGGGCACTTTCAGTTTGTTTTTGAAAAGAGGTTTAAGGGGTTTCAATCCCCCCCTCCGTTTTTTGAGACAGGGTCTCACTCTGTCACCCAGGCTGGAGTGCAGTGGCGCGATATCAGCTCACTGCAACTTCTGCCTCCCAGGTTCAAGCGACTCTCCTGCCTCAGCCTCCTGTGTAGCTGGGATTACATGTGTGAACCACCACAACTGGCCTCAATCACCCCTTTTAAAAAAAAAAACAGTTTTTAGAGGTGAGGTCTTGCTTTGTCACCCCAGGCTGGAGTGCAGTGATGGGATCACAGCTCACTGCAACCTCCAACTCCTGGGCTCAAGCCATCCTCCCTTCTCAGCCTCGCAAGTAGCTGGGACTACAGGTATACACCACCACACCCGGTTCATTTTTTAAAAAGTTGTAGGCTGGGCGCGGTGGCTCAAGCCTGTAATCCCAGCACTTTGGGAGGCCGAGATGGGTGGATCACGAGGTCAGCAGATCGAGACCATCCTGGCGAACAAGGTGAAACCCCATCTCTACTAAAAAATACAAAGAAAAAAAACTAGCCGGGAGAGGTGGCCGGCGCCTGTAGTCTCAGCTACTCGGGAGGCTGAGCCAGAAGAATGGCGTAAACCCGGGAGGCGGAGCTTGCAGTGAGCTGAGATCTGGCCACTGCACTCCAGCCCGGGCGACAGAGCAAGACTCCGTCTCAAAAAAATAAAAATAAAAAAAAAAGTTGTGTGTTGGGGGGGTCTTGCTATGTTGCCCAGGCTGGTCTCAAACTCCTGGCCTCAAGTGATCCTCCTGCCTCAGCCTCCCAAAGTGCTGGGATTACAGGTGTGAGCTGCCTCGCCCAGCCTCAATCCCTTTTTCACAGGGCTTCTGGATACTCATTCCAGCTCTGCCCCTGAGGAGCTGTGTGACCTTGGACAAGTGACTGACCATCTCTGGGTCTCTGCTTCCTCCACTAGAACACGACAGAAGGTCAAAGTCCCTTCCTCCTTGGATGGGGGAGAGAATTAAACCAGTTAGGGTGACAGTGGCTTCGGAGCCTGGCACACAGAGGGAACTCCACGTATGTTTGCCGCCATCATCATCCCTGCTAGGGTCCTTGCTCCCCAGTTCCACCCAGGAAGTGCTGGGGACCTCCCCTTCCTACGTTTCTCCTGCCACCCTCTCCAGGACACCCAGGGCAGCCTCTCTGGCATGCTGTGAGCTTCCCAGGCCGGGCTCTACCCACCGCGCCATTCTGGGCGCTGGACTGCAGGAGCTTGGCACGACGCAAGGCGGGAACGGGAGGCTGGCCCATGGCGGCGTCAGCAGATGGGCACCATCTGGGCTGGCGGCTTGGGGCGGGCTGGCAGCTGCTGGGGCGGGCGGGCCTGGCAGCCCCTCCTCCACCCAGCCCTGGCATGGTGCCCGCCCGCGCCTCAGGTTTCTTGGGCTGCCAGAGGGGGCGGGGAGGCCTGGCTGGGTTTAGTCCCTGGGCGGGCAGGCGGCTTCCCTCTCTGGGCCCTGGTTCCTGCAGCCTCCTTCACCAGCACGTGGCAGGTCAGAGAGCACCCGGGTCACCCTCTCCCGCCCCACCCCCGGCTGGTCACTCTCACCGGGAGGCCACACAGCAGCCCTCGCCACTCACTACCCCCTGCCAGCTCCACACGCTGTTCCTGGGCTCCAGGCCTTCATACTGGCTATAACCCATCCAGTGCCCCCTCCCGCCAGCCTCTCCAGGCTCCCTCACCCTCTTCAAGCCTCACCTCAAAGATGCCTCCTCAGAGAAGCCCTCCCCATCCCGAGTGGCCCCCAGCCCCTCTCCACGTCCCTCCCTGCTTTGTTTTCCTGCTGCTCCCTGACACCCTCTTCTTATTAATTTTTATTTTTATTTTTTGAGACAGAGTCTCACTCTGTCACTCAGGCTGGAGTGCAGTATCTCGATCTCGGCTCACTGAAACCTCCCGGGTTCCAGCAATTCTCCTGCCTCAGCCTCCCGAGTAGCTGGGACTACAGATGCCCACCACCACGCCTGGCTAATTTTTGTATTTTTTGTAGAGATGGGGTTTCACCATGTTGGCCAGGCTGGCCTCGAACTCCTGACCTCAGGTGATCCACCCGTCGTAGCCTCCCAAAGTGCTGGAATGACAGGCGGGAGCCACTTCGCCCGACCCCCTCTCTCACTTGTGACACTGCAAGTGGTGGCTGCTTTCAGCCCCATGGCAGGTGCCCCTCCACCGACATCCACCCTGCATACCCCAAGAGGCCAACCAAGGCCCTATGCCCATCCCTCCCTCCGCATCTATCCCAGGGCGTCAGCTGCCCAGCAGGGCTGATGAAAGCCAGACACTGCACTCTGGCTGGGCCAGGACGCTCCACAGCCAAGGGGACTCTCGGTTCGGAAAAGGAAGCTGGTGGCCAGTCCTCCTGCTGTCAAGGTGACAACCACCTGGATCAGCATGGAGGCCTTGAGGGCAGCCACAGCCTGGGGACCCTATGTAAGACCTCAGCCTGTGGGATCCTCACACAACTGTGCCAGAATGTGACCACATCATGCCAGCAGACTACCCCCTCACGCACCACAATTTCTGCCCATCCCCTTCCGACATTAACAGAGGATGAGGCTGGTGTCAAGGACAGGGCAGAGGTAGACGCTGCTTGAGTCCAAATCCCACCTGGCCCACTCTCAGCTGTGTGACCTCAGCAGGTCAGATTCCTCCTCTGAGCCTCTGTTTCCTCCTCTGTAAAATGCATACAGCAGGCCGGGCATGGTGGCTCACGCCTGTCATCCCAGCACTTTGGGAGACCGACCGAGGCAGGCAAATCACTTGAGGCCAGGAGTTCGAGAGCAGCCTGGCCAACATGGTAAAACCCAGTCTCTACTAAAACCACGAACTGACCAGGTGTGGTGGCACTTGCCTGTAATCCCAGCTACTCAGGAGGCAGAGGCACAAGAATCACTTGAACCCAGGAAGCAGCAGTTGCAGTGAGCCGAGATCGTGCCACTGCACTCCAGCCTGGGTGACAGAGTGAAACCCCATCTAAAAAAAAAAAAAAAAAAAAAAAAAAAGCATACAGCAATGATCCCTGCCTCACAGGGCAGCTGTGAGAATGGGAAAGAATTTCTAGCCAGGCAGGTGGCTAATTTTTTGTATTTTTGGTAGGGATGGGGTTTTGCCATGTTGGCCAGGCTGGTCTCGAGCTCCTGAGCTCAGGAGAGTCACCTGCCATGGCCTCCCAAAGTGCTGGGATTATAGGCATGAGCCACCACACCCAGCCAGCGTTGGGGTTTTCCATATGGGAAAGACATTCTATGTTCAGGGAACAGCATAAGGAAAGGCCCGGCAGTGGGAGATTATAATCAGAACGAGGAGGATGGGCCAGGCGCAGGGGGTCACGCCTGTAATCCCAGCACTGTGGGAGGCCGAGGCAGAGGATCACTTGAGCCCAGGAGTTCGAGATCAGCCTGAGCAACACGACGAAACCCTATCTCTGCAAAAACTAAAAAACAAGACCAGCCTGTA